>NW_017307570.1:127640-147351 GCF_000935625.1 Nanorana parkeri
TTTTTCCTCTTTCAGAAACAACACAAAATCAATAGAATTTGATATTACAGCTGTATTGATCAGCATTGAAACTTGCCAGCTAGCTACCTGGATATCATTATTAATTAATACAGGCAAGAGCCAGCTAAATTCTGGCCATGCCTCTTGATTTATAATTGCCAGACATGGATTTCCAGAGAGTATTTAAGAAAACTAAAAACACATTTCCTTTATATGGGCAGATGGGTTGCTGACATAAACTTTGGTGGATGTGTTTAAAGGTTGTTACAGGCAAAAGCCGGCTTGATCAATCCCTGAACTCTGGCCATGGCTCTTGATTTATATTCACCAGCCATTGGAATTCTGGAGGATATTTAAAGATAATTAAAAAATGTTTCCTTTAAATGGGCAGATGGGTGCTAACACCAACTTTGGCGGATGCGTCCAATGATTGTTTCGGCATTCCCTAACCACTGGTTGGGTGTAAAAGTTAATTTGACTAAAGTTTTCTGGGAATTCTGCACCAAGAGGAATACGCTGGGCACGGTCACTACAGATGCTGCAGATGCTGCTTGCTTGGCTGCCCTTGGATTCAGCACTTTTGAAGCCAGTGATTTGGAACAAGCATGCAGACCAGTAAACTTAAGGATGATAACAGAGCTTGGGATTTGCATACTTGCTCCTGGTCAGTGACTGATAAAATACTGGCACTACAGCCAGGAAAATAGCAGAAGGAAAGCAGTGGTAACCTCTGTACAGCTTTGCGTCAATAAAGAAGCACAATAAATGGGCAAACTGTAATCACGTATGGCAACCATATTGATTTTGTTTCTCATTTGTCTGCAGTCAATTGACATTTAGTTTAATTGGTTGCTACACCTTGCCCATAGTACCTGCACTTTGCACTGGCTTAATGAATAAGCAGCGCTGTGCTTTGGTAAAGCTGAGACAGAGGGCACCAGGCACAGATTCTTCCAGTTAGACTAAGATTAACCTAAATTCACACACAGGGTTATTCACAAAAGGGTGAAGGGTTTGGAGAAGGCAGGAGAAGTGAACAATTGAGGCCAAAATAGCTGATTTGGACAAATTCTCCAACTCAGCTCACTTTCCAGTTCAGCTATGTTGCCCTAGATTGTTCACTTCTGCCTTCTCCAAACTCTTCACCCTTTTGTGAATAACCCTGTAAATGTTGACTGGTTATACAGTAATCTGATGTAGATGTTAAAATATGGCAGAGATACAGCTGTCAAGGAATAAGAAGTGCCCGTTTGATCATACTGGAACTTGCATTTCACCACCAGTTGGTGGAAGTGTGGGGGGTGAACATTGTCCAATCAAACTGAGCTGTTTTTGAAAAGTTTTTTTGTTGCCGAGTCAGCGTACGTAAAGCAATAATGTGTGCAAGTAACTCACTTCTAATGTAGAGTTTTATTGGTTTTCCGATATGATGTGTTTTTCTTTTACTTATTACTATGTTTGTTCTATGACTGCTCTGTGTTTATTTCTTATTTGGTGATTGTGATTTACCAATACTGCCGATACATTTGTCCAAGCTTCTTCTACTCCTCCATCAGACAAGTTTGTTTTACCATTACTGATGTCCTCCCTCCTGTCACTTTAGGACCATTTCTTTTGCTGTAAAGGGAACCTGTCAAAATCAGTGCATGGGAGCTACTGTGCTGACTTGTTTTTGGAAGGTACAAGGTCCATGCCATCATCCTCATCCCTCATAACTTGGTGATTCACTGATCTGAAACCAGCAAGTGAATTATCATCTGTTGGCATACTGAGTATGCTTTTCATTTTCATACTGAATATGCCTTGCTTCATTACCTAGGGAGTCCCTGACCCTAAACAAGCATACTGGGTATCCCAGCAGAAGATATTTAATTGCCCCAAGTAATGAAGAAGGGATAGAGATAATACCATGGAGCTTGTACCGTTACAAAAAAACAAATCATCAGTGAGAGCTCTTATATTTTTTTTTATCATGGCAGCTTTCTTCTAACTTGCTTTGGACAATGTAACTCAATGTAACTTAAAGGACAACAAAGTACAACAGAAGTTTAAGTCAGTGATACATAAAGGGCTGGTAATGAATGAATTGTGTATTATAAGTATATTATTTATGTTGTTTTTGAGTATGCTGTGCTTGTCCGTCCTGGCTGTAAAGTAGGAGGTTGTAGAGTGGGCGTTTAATGACCGGTGCGGGGTTAGGCAGTGAGCGCAGGTTTGCGCATGCATAAAGTATGAGAGAACCTCAGCAGCACAGCAAATAGCAACATATATAAAGTTGACTGGGAAAGCAATGTACACACACACTCAGCATGCTCTGTGCCAGGTTGTCAATGTGCTAAAAAAGGGAATCATAGCAATCCTACCGCATGTAAAATGCTGATGTGGCACCCATCTTTACCTCCATAGACATTGCAGACGTGACCCTTATATTCATTATCACACTGTACCTATGTCATTTGTTATAGACACAGTGTAAACGCAGGGAAAGGAATGTGTTAAATAGCAAAATACATGTGTGAGAAGCCTCAGATGTGAGAGGTTGTTGTCTGACTTACAGGCTACATGCTATTTTCAGGGCATCTGGACTGAACCTACTCAGCATTAGCGGACTGATATTACTGCCCAGGGGATGGTATGTGGCCCGAGAGTCAGAAGATGACCACTGGCATCTGAAGGTTTGCGCACAGGTCTTTTATTTCACAATAGACTTCTTTTTAAGTGATTCTATCCTGCTGGAGGATGCTTTGGGTCACAGTTCATCAACTCCCTGAATAAATGCCTCCAGTGTACTCGTATGCCTGTACAAATGTACAATACACACACATACTCACACGCACACAAACAGACATAGAAACACACATATACACACACACACAGACATACAAACACACATACACACACAGACATACAAACACACACATATACACACACAGACATACAAACACACACACGCAGACATACAAACACACATACACACACACACACACAGACATACAAACACACACACAGACATACACACACAGACATACACACACACACACACACACACACAGACATACAAACACACATGTACACACACACACGTTAGCACACATGGCCATACTCAGCAAACAATCCCTGGGATGTATCTCACTTTAGAAGATCAGTTGGTAAATAGATGAGGAGCAGTTCTGAGTAGTTTACATTAAAAAGGCTTTAATATGGTAAGAATAGAAACCTTCCAAAAACAACTGTAGAATGTAAAAAACAATATTGAAGATTTAATTCAGTAAATAAATTCAAAGGAAGTCCTTTCAGTTCCCATATTTGTAAACAATTTTATTATATATAATCAGAAATGTTAATAGCATGAATTGGAACACTCACACTAAAATACAAATTGTATTTCATTTTGTTAATAATTAAGTTGTATTTTAAAATACCTAAGTTGTATTTTATTTTTTAATAATGAAGTTGTTGTTTTTTTAAAATCTTTTAATATACAACTTGCTTATTAAAAAATAAAATACAGCTTAGGTATTAAAACATACATTTTTTTAATGGCAGTTGTATCTTGGCTGCTTACTAAATGAATTTCAAAGGATCACAGTAGACATATGCTTCCGGACCTTTCCCTGCGATCATGGACATTCCCAGGTCTTGGGAGAGTGATCACAGATACACACTCATTGCTGTACACATCTCCATCAGACACATTGACGTTCTGGCAGAGTGCGGCTTCATGAATATGAATGACTGCTCAAAATATGATTTTAGGGTGTTTTTGTTACACCATAAATAAAGGATTTGCCTTCCGTCTGCCCATCACTTCCAACAACTTCCTGGATTCCCAGTGTGCTTTTCGTTTCTTTTCCTGCTGCTTGATGTGATTCAATCTCTATTTCTCAAAACTACCATCACGCATTGCTCCCATCCAGCAGCGATGATGTTACATTGTGGGAAGTTCAGACGGCAGTTTTATGACACAAGGAGGTGCAAATTCACAGGGCTGAGTGCATTGAGGAAGTCCATCCTATGGGCGTCTTCAATAAGTAGGGCTGCACCTAATGATTATTTTCATAATCGATTAGTTAGCCGATTATGTTTTCGATTAATCGGATAAAACAAAATATAAATACCATCCTTCATTTAAAATAAAAGACACAAAGTTTACTTCACAATAAAACTGCATGCACAATTTTTTGCAATCGCACTGCACTGGAATGCACAGCATTGCGGTACCGTGTGTTCCAGTGCGGGCGATCACACTGTGGATGGGAGCCACGTTTGGGGTGCCATTGTCATGAATGGCACTGTAACGCACCTCCTGCAGCAGAATCTGTCAGGCTGAAAACGAAAATTACTTTTTTTCCCCACCTTTTAAAACTTTAAAAAAATAATAATTGTGGTGTAAGCACATGGCGCTGGAATAGCTTCAGCCCCAGAATGACAGCTGCCAGTGGCAAGATTCCGCAGATGGCAGCTGAATGTAATTACAGCAGGTAGTGGGCGGGTACAGTAGCCAACCTGCTATTGGCCATTTCAAATTGCAATAGCAGGCTGGCTATTACCCCTGTCCACTGCTTGCTGTGCCCTCCTCAAAACACAGAGGAGAGAGCTAGGGGATCCAACCAACTAATCGATAATGAGAATAATTGACAACTATTCTCATAATTGATTATTATCGATTACTCGATTAGTTGGTTGCAACCCTATCAATAAGTAAGTTTACAGACTTCTAGATGGACCTGGTTATGAGGAGTGGGATAGAACTATGGAAACTCAATATAGAAATACAGATTTATTTTTTGATCATAGAAACCCTTAAAAGTGATGAAAAATATGGATTTGATTATAATGTAAATAGATTGATCCCTGTTTGCGTCATTTAAAGGCAGAATTTCCAACTTTGATACACAGTATATGTAGATGACACAGATATGACATTCTGCGGGTCGCAATGCATTGTGAAAATGGTTATAACAAATACAGAGTCGATGTCGGCAGTGATAGAAGGTTGACGCAAATCAGATCCGATATGTATTTATGTTTCCCTCATTGACACACTTATAAAGCCTAAGGGAAAGAATTAGGAATACCACTCAGGTTTAAAAGTGTGTTAAACTAAAGGGAATTTTCGGTTCTAAAATTCTGCTGGCCTGCTCAGATGGAATGTGCTCTCTGACACGAGATATCTGTGTGCCAGATGTGGATGAGTCTACATGTACACAGCCAGCAATGCCTCTCACATCTCACTCATTCACTTTTAGTAAATTGTCTAAGGCAGGGTAGGCAGCCTCGGCACTCCAGCTGTGGTGGAACTACAAGTAACATGATGCATTGCAAGACTCTTTACAGACACATACATGACTTCCAAAATAGGGATAGGCAACCTCGGCACTCCATCTGTTGTGGAACTGCAAGTCGCACGAGGCGTTGCAAGCAGTGGCGTAACTATAGCCATAGCAGCCCAGACGGTTGCTATGGGGCCTCGGGGTGGAAGGGGGCTCCATTAGATTGTTGAGGCAAATGAAACATAGAACATGTGAAGATAATACAGAAATGTGTCATTAAGGGCTGAAGTAGTTGCAGTTGATGACATTTCTAATCCCCTGTAAAGTCTGCAGTGTAGAGACTTCGGAATCTTGGCATTGTTACAGCTCACAGAGAGGTCATCAGGAGGCCCCTATCACATTTTTGCTATGGGCCCCCCCCCCTGATCTGTAGTTACGGCCCTGGTTGCAAGTCTCTGACAGCCACAGGCATGACTCCCAGATCAGAGGTAGGCAACCTTGGCACTCCATCTGTTGTGGAACTACAAGTTCCATGAGGGGTTGCAGGACTCTGACAGCCACAGGCATGGCTCCCAGAGGTAAAGACATGATGGGATTTGTAGTATCACCACAGCCGGAGTGCTGAGGTTACCTACCTCTTGTCTAAGGCATCCCTGCTTTAGTGCTCTAGTGTGCAGGCGTACGGCCTTAGCCAATCGATGTTTATTGTTTTTTTTGCTGAGTAATAATCAGTGGAATCTATCTAAGGCTGACCGTGGCATGGGCTCAAGGCGTGACTATAAGTCTGGACATAGTAAATGATGAACTGCTGCTGCACCCACAATGCTTTTAGCAGTAGAATATGCAATGAGAATTTGTACATTAACAACTCAGCATTCTGTTTAGAGCTGCAACAGTTAATCGATTTAGTCGATTAAAATCGACGATTGAAAAATTATTTCATTTGGTTAGTTAGCTGCATCGGGTTTTTTGGGGGGGAAGGGGGTTCCCTTTAGGATTTGGTTTAGAGTGTCAATTCCTTCAAAAGCGATATATTTTATGCAGAGGGGAACTATTTTTTCTTTAAAGGTACACAGACGGCAGTACAATGCAGTAAACAGACATTCTGCTCTCCCTTACTGTACTGCAAGAGAAGTGTTTTTTCTGCCTACGTCCTCATTGAAGAGATTTGTCCTTACTTCCTGCCCTGGTGACCACCTATGACCGGGAAGAAAATGGACACAGCTATGAAAGCAATTCTTCTCCACACTCCAAAAAAGCTTGTCTGAAGTTCTCCTTTAGAGCTGAGATCCGGGCACAAAAAACGTATTTAAACATATTTCTCATTAGCCACATAGGATATACATACAGTGGTGTCACAAGGGCGGTGCGGCCCACCGGGTTAAGTCCCCTCCCCTCCGTGCACCACCAAGATGACCGCCAGCAGGCGTCAATAAGACAACCGCGCATACGCAATGACTTCAGGGTGTCACCCGGTCTCCGCTACGGGTGACACCCAGCATCGGGACGCCCCTCTATACATATACTTTTTCGTGCACCAAATGCCTGTACAAACCCAGATTCTACCATTTAAAAGTAGCAGTGTGCTTCTCATAAAGTAGCCGCACATCCGTGGATCACCATAGATAAAACATTTATTGAAATAACAGATACATCCTTCAGAAAAACAACTCCCTATGTGTGCAACCCATCACGCGTTTCACCAATCTGGTTTAATCATAGAGGCCTCTATGATTAAGCCAGATTGGTAAAACGTGTCAGCATTTAACACATGGGGAGTTGTTCCACAGCATGTATGTATTATTTCAATAAATAACTGTTGTATCTATAGTGAGCCACAGAAGTGCGGCTGTTTTTTAAGAAGAATTGTGACGCACGGCAAGGCGAGATTTTTTTGCCTGTGTCTGTGGAGTGATTTACAGTTGGATGGGGTCTGGGAATTGGAGCAGTGGACTGTCTGCACTATGACATCATCACTGTGCTGCACATAGCTTGTGCAGAGAACCTCCTGGGCTCCTCCCACTACAGACTGCCTGCAGAAAACTACAGGAGGGGGCAGGGACAAGACCAGTCACCCTGCACAAGGACAGAGAGCAGCAGTGAGCGTTCTTTATTACAGGAGGGGGCGGAGACAAGACCAGTCACCCTGCACAAGGACAGAGAGCAGCAGTGATCGTCTTTATTACAAGAAGCTCCAGGTGTCACACTGGATCGCTGCACAGATCTGGAAGAAATACACAAAGCTCACCAAGATTCCAGGAAGAATTCATGTATATGTGTAGCTCTGCAATGTAGAGTACGAGCAGAGACTCGATATAGTTTTCAGATGCCATTATAGAAGTGCTGGTGTGCTTTGTGCATTTTCATGAGCATTCAAAGGTGCAGTGGGCAGTGCCATGTCAAGCTGTCCATCATTCTCTATGAGTGAACCTGGTGCGGACTCCGCCCACTCGCCTTCACCTTGCGGACACTGCACACAGCTTGGTACATAATCAGTGGCGCTGGAGACTGCAAACGCTGCGCTGGCGACTGGCAAACTGGGTACTGGAGACATTAATGGGTTCTGTCAATGAACAGTGTGGCCGTCTACAGTCTTGCTTTAAGTGCCAGTTTCAAAAGTGACAGGTTCTCTTGATAGGCCACCCCTTCCCCACCCACCACCACCGGTACTTTTTTTTTGTCCCCGTGTGATTTAAAGCCTTCCTCCTCCTTTCTAAAAAAAGATTCATTGTTATTTGTGAATACATTGAAATAAACACGATTTGTTACCTGTCCTGGTATGATTTTAGAGACTTGTAAGTGGCCATTGTGCCCAACTTGGAATGTCCAACATTTGCTAATTGATATGCTATTGACAGCTGAGGCTACGGAACATGGAAAGCATGAGAACGTATACACATCATTCCATGGACACAGCTGTGTATACAGATTACCCTGTATACAGGCACAGAGTTATATGGATAGCTCAGTGACAACCACAGCAGTCATGTGTGGGAAGGATACATAATGGATGGTATGTACAAAGCTGATGTCTCCACTGTGGCTTACAATATCCAGTTTGTCATAAATGTAGAATTTGACTTTAAATATTAACAATCCGGGGCAAAGGACTCAACTCTTTTGTTGCAAGTGCTGACTTAATTTCCAAACTGTAGAGGGATGTATTATTTACAGCTTTTCAAGAACATCTTAAAACAGAGATTATTTAAAATGCAAAAAATGTGAGAAATGGCTTCACGGTCACATTTTATTATTTTGTTGGCTGGAATTTTTATTTTTTTTAGGTTGGGCTCTTTATTTTTAAAGTCAGAGTCTTTATTTTTTAGGTCAGAGTCTTTATTTTTTAGGTCAGAGTCTTTATTTTTAAGGACAGAGTCTTTATTTTTTAGGTCAGGCTTTTTTTTTTAGGTTGGGCTCTTTATTTTTTAGGTCATACTATAAATTTTTTAGGTCAGAGTATTTATTTTTAAGTTCAGAGTCTTTATATTTAAGTTTAGAGTCTTTATTTTTAAAGTCAGAGCCTTTATTTTTTAGGTCAGAGTCTTTATTTTTAAGGACAGAGACTTTCTTTTTTAGGTCAGGCTTTTTTTTTAGGTTGGGCTCTTTATTTTTTAGGTCATACTATTTATTTTTTAGGTCAGAGTCTTCATTTTTTAGTACAGGTTTTTTATTTTTTAGATCCCCAAAAGTGTATGTTACCACAAAACATGGTAATTCATATATGTGTTTGTGTTTATTAGTTATTGTAACCTGTTGTGTTTGGTTTTTCTTTAAGGCTGTAAAAGACCCGGTGATCCTGCCACTACCCTTTCTTTTCTATTTTAATCTGACCACATTTGAGGATGCTGATCTGTCATTAGAACTGGGCAGAGCATATGCCTTCAGCTCGGCTGAGCCGCTCGGGCCGCCTTCGGCTGCTGTTACGGGCTATAGTGAATAGCCCGTACAGCAGCCCTTCGGTATCGAAAGGCTCCGGTGGCGGAAGAGAGCCTAAGGATCAGCCGAAGCTACAGCTGGATCCTTCGTGAATAACCCCCTAAGAGTGGGAGTGGTTGAGAAGTTTAGCAAAAGTCATTGGGCAAGGCTGACACCACTCGGCCCACAAAAAAAAAGCTATGTTGTCATCCCACAACAGGATTTAGAAGCTGAGTGCATTTCTGGCAGATCAGCGGGTCATTTTCTGTATTTGCGGGGTCTTTGAGGGGATAAAACGCAGAGAAATAGGCATGCATTGCAGAGATGTACTGCATATGTTTTTTTTAAATTTTGCCTTTACATACACTTTAATAAAAGAGCCAGTGAGAGCACAGCTTCAATCAATTCATAATTATGCTTTGCGTGATTTTGATGGCAGGCTGATGGAGATCCTTCGGGATTTCCCTGTATAAAAGCTGATTATTACACAAATGAACATCGCCATACCTACAGCATGTGCAAAATGTGCGAGCAGCTCTCGGCAGTCAATAATTCTGTGTGTTTGTACTCAGTGACATTAAAGCGGCCTGGCGATACGTCAAAGATTTCCTGTTTGGCGAAAGGTTAAGATGATACATTCGAAAGAGAGCAACCAATATGCCTTCAAGTGGAACGGCTTTTTCACACGTCGAGTGTTTCTTCCAGTACAGAAGAGGCAAATAGCTGCCCTACTGCTATCACAGGGCTGAGGCAGGCTGTTGTTTCGTAACGTGGCGTCAACCGGATGCAACAGGTTTGTGATTTTTTTTACCAGGCATCATGGCGGCAAAATGAATCAGTGCTTTCCGTGAGTCACACTGACCCAAGGCCGAGGAGCGCTGACCAGCTAAATGAACTGCAGGGTTCAACATATCCTTGTAAACAATAAATAATGGTACAAAAAAAAGAGTCATTCTTAATGCTCACGTGCGGCTCTCTAGTATCTGAAGGCCGGTTAATGCTGTTTGTTGAATTTGTTGTGTTTTCTCCTTAATAATAGTTATTAAAATGTATTTCTAGTATGTGAATGGCTCTAGCGACGTCTATATCACTTTTGGCCACTAGGAGGCAATAGAGAGACCTCTGATTATTTTTTGTTTCTGACAGTAAGGGAAAATACAAGAAATACATTTGCAGGTACTTATATTAGCAGCATTTAACCCTTTTACTGCCACCACTATAATAGCTCCAGCATATAAAAAAGGGTAAAATTGGTCTGGCAGAAATGGGTTAAAGCAGAACTTATTTTTTATTATTATTATTATTATTATTTATACATTTTCTGCCTTTCTCGCTTCAATTCTTTTCTTCATACATTCAGTAATACAAAATAATAATTGGGTTAAAACATATTACTAATATTATTATTACTATTATTTATACATTTTCTGCCTTTCTCGCTTCAATTCTTTTCTTCATACATTCAGTAATACAAAATAATAATTGGGTTAAAAAAATATTACTAATATTATTATTGCTATTATTATTATTTATATGGCTTTATTCTCTGCATTTCTTGCTTTAATTCTTTCCTTCTTACATTCAGTACAAAAAATTAATAATTGGATAAAAACCATTACAATTATTATTATTACAATTGTTAATAATAATAATAATAATCCTATGACAGACTACAATCTCACCTTTAGTTTATTAATTTGTATTGAGATTGTAGTCCATCACAGGAGTGAGTTTGGAGCGGTGACTACTAAGGATGCACCAATACCGTTTTTTCGGTATCGAGTACCAATATTTTTTTGCGGTACTCGCCGATACCGATACAGGAAGCCAGGCGACTTGTACTGACTCACCACCCAGCTTCCTGATTAGTAGGGAAGCCATCTCCATGCTCCTCATTACCAGGTGACAAGGTAGCATTGGAACTGGCTTTCTGGCCAATCACGGGCAACACGTCATTACACGGCAAACAGTAGATATTCACGCTTATGGTTCCCTTAGCCTTTAAACCCAAAAACTGACAGCTGCAGTGAAAAAAACAAAAAAAATCAAACGATCCTTGGTCGAAAGAACTGCAATTAATTGTACTTTTAATTGCAAGTCATTACACAGCGCCCAGCTTCCTGATCATCAGCATGAAGCCGGCTTCTGGCCACATATAAAGCCGGGCGGCATGTAATGACACACTACCCGGCTTCCTGATACTGGGAGCTCAAGTATCGGGCTTGGCATCGGAACATTTGGGCGAGTTCGAATACGAGCCAATACTAGTATCAGTATTGGTGCATCCCTTGTGACTACTTTACAACACACACATGTGGAACAAAAGTAGCCCCCCTCCAGAAGGAAGGACGGTGTCAGCATCAATTCAGAGATGATTGGAGGATCTACAGCCTAGTGATACACAAATAAGATACATTGTTGTTAATAGTTACGGGACTTGAATGCATTTTAAGACCCCATGCACACCAGGGCGGTTGCGGATCAGCGCGGTTTGCGCACTGATTTTAGAAGGGCTGCTTTGGGAGATTTTAATTGCGTTTCAGCGTTGAAACGCAATTTAAAAATGCCCAAAACCGAGCTGAACAGCGCGGTTCCATTGAAAGCAGTTTGGAAACTGCACTGATCAGTGCAGTAAAAAAGGGTCAAGGATCAATTCGGGCGGGGGGCGGATTGGGTCGCGCTGAGCCGTGTGGCGGGATGAATGGTTCCCATAGCAATGTATGGGACTGTTCATGTCGGTGGATGTGGAACCGCCCTAGTGTGAACGCGGCCTAAACATTTAACTTCTGGGTTTAGTATCACTTTTATTTACATTTAATTGACAACTAAAAGAAATACAATGTAAAGAGTACAAGGTAGGAGATACAAATCACATGATATGCGTCCAGTGTGGATGCAAAAAAAAAAGTCTGTAGCAGAGTTGCAGTTGAAGAAACAACATGATGTAATTCTTGGCTCGCTCAGCCAGCGTCGTCATTCTCCACCCAAGAAACTTTAGACACCTTAAAGCCACAGATCGAAGGCGCGCATCAAAGAGCCTTTTAAGAATGTATTTAAAGACATCAATCTTGTGTACTGTAGTTTAATTTGAAGTCCAACAAGTCTACTGCTCGCTCTTATGGCGGCCCGGGCTTTTAGAGAATAAGTGCCACGTTTCTGGCAGTTACAGCAATAATAAGACCCGGTAATAATAAGGTATTATTTTTCTCTCCAGCAAATTGGAGGCACGGCTTTAGTGCGCACGCTGCTGAACGGCCAGATAAATAGATCCAAAGCACGGCGACGTGAACTCGGTGACCTCTGAAATGACGATCATTAATTGACTAGTTGTCACTCAATGTCCTTTTCCTTGGCTGGTAGAAGAGAGGTAGTCCGAAACACTCATTCGAATTAAAAAGAAAGAGAGCTTGACCGCTCACAAATCACTTTCTGTGACAGCCGGAGACATGTTTTATGCCGGGCACATACTGCACAATTCTCAACATCATTGCAAAAGATTTAAACATTGCTGACATGCAGAATACCACCAAGCCTGCCCTGGGCTGAAAACCCAATTGAAGTCTCACACCTCCGCCAGCTCCTCATGGTTTCATTTGTGACTCATATTTTGCTTGGAAATGCCTTACAAATCTTCTCTCAGTTCAAATGCAACTACTTGGCCCTATACTGCAGTGCCCTGTGCTGGCCTAGCTGAGTAACAGCCATACCCCTCACACAAACTTGTATTGCAGAGAAGGGGAGGGGGTGTATCAGACTAGGTCTATTACCGAATATGATTACAGAGAGCACTGTGTTTAAATCTGCAGTGCCCTGTCCAGATAGTCCTGGAGCAAAAGAAAAGAAAAATAGGCGGAAGGACTACATGACAGGGTGGACAGGGAACTTGGAAGTACGGGGTTAAGTTAGTGTTAAGGGGGGATGGTCACTTACCTGATTAGCCGGTTTCAAGAGTTGCAGGAGGGCCTCCTTAGTGGTCTGGAGGGGGGCGGAGTAGTACTGGTTCAGTCTGGATTTGCCACACGGCAAGCGAGCTTCCCGCCCACCCGCCCCTTTTTTCGTTCTCTCGCACTAGTTGCGTACAGGTTCCTGTCTGTTTGCACTAATGGTCCTGAGGTCTGTGTTGGCTGTGTTTGGGTTGAGTCATTTTGGTGGTTACAGGGACTCGTCTCAGGTGCGTAGTCCTTGGCGGATTCTTCAGTAAAGAGGTCTAAGCCTAAAGGTGCCCATACACCTTACGATTATCGGACTAAACTTTTCGTCCGATGATCGAACCGTCGTACGATTTTCGTACGACGGCCCCATCCTGCCCCGATTATCGCAAGGTTCAATCAGCGGTAGTTAGAAAAAAACACCTGGACGACTTGCGGTAATTGACCGCAATTATTTTCGTTTGCGCATGCGCAGTGTTAATCGTACGACATTTGACGGACGGAAACGCCACCAACCATGCGAACATCGTACGATCAACCAAAGTTTTCAAACATGCTTGACCGTCAAAAGTCGTACGATTGTACAGTACTATCGGTCGGGCACTCTATTCACACGTTACGATTGTCGTACGAAAAGTCGATCGCATACGATTATCGTACGATAATCGTAAGGTGTATGGGCACCTTTAGTGTTACAAGGTATCTGCAGTTTCTCATATTTGTCCCTGAGTCGGTGTGTTGCGGCTAGGGACCAGTGTTTAAGTGGTTTGCAGAGACCGACAATCTCAGTAAAAAGGTGCCTTGACAGACCTCAGATATAGTTAGAGATATATTTATATTGTTTGTTATAAGTAAACGTGTTATTTATACACACCCTGTTTCACTTGAAATTTGTAATAAAAGGCTGCTACAGCCATTTTAACTCCAATCTCGAGTGTGGTGTCTTAATAGGGAGGTGGGGATTATTGGAGGGTGGTGGCATAGCAGCATGGGAGTTTGGGTGTGAAATTGTTATGGGACTATGTTCTACCTTGTCATGGCTGAGTAGTAGCCACACCCCTTTGCACAAGTGTGCCACACAAATAAGTATTGCAGAGAAGGGGAGGTGTCAGAACAGGTCTGTTACTGAGTACTGATTACATAGGGCATTGTGTCTAAATCTGCAGTGCTCTGTCCTGACACAGCTGACTAGTAGCCAACTTGTATTGCAGATAAGAGGGGGGGGGGGGGGTCAGAAAAGGTCTGTTACTGAGTACTGATTACAAAGGGGACTGTGTCTAAATCTGTAGTGCTCTAGTATTGACACAGCTGAGTAGTAGCCACACCCCTTTGCACAAGTGTCCTCACACAAACGTGTATTGCAGAGAAGGGGAGGGAAGGTGTCGGAACAGGTCAGTTACCGAGTACTGATTACAGAGAGCACTGCGTCTACCTGCAGCGCTCTTTGATGGCACAGCTCAGTAGCAGCCACACCCATTAGCACAAGTGTCCTCACACAAACATGTATTGCAGAAAAGGGGAGGGGATGTGTCAGACCAGATCTCTTACTCAGTACTGATTGCAGAGATCACAGGGTCTACATCTGGTGCCTACATAGTCCTATTTAGACACCACTGCAGAAACAAGAAAGAGAAAGCAAGACTCTGAAAATAGAGCTTGCTAATATTATGTCTTATCAGACCGCAAATCTGCTTCTGTGACTTAATTTAGGCTGACAGAAGGCACTGGTGCTGCATTTGCTGGCACAGCTAGTGAAGTCAACAGTAAGTCAGATCTTCTGATGTGCAAACTTGTTCCAGGCCTGTGACTCAGAAAGTGCTAAAACAATGGCTGCCAGGGAGTGTATGTTCTCAGGACGCTCAGCAGTGGGGTCACCTACCTAAGAGTTTTTCGGACAGGCTTAGGAGAGGCCATGTACAGCCTACAGGCAGGGGCATCCCCCTGTAGCCTCAGAGGGCATCTCATTGTGGGGGTGGCAGGACCATATTAATAGCATCATGGGCCTGGTGCTGTCGGTCGGTCAGGAAGCAGTAGAGGCGTCTCTAATTAGGCAGCCACTTGCTCCTTGCTGGGGCGGCCTAATATGCCTGATAAGAGAGCCATTGGCGCCCCTGCCTGATTGTTTTTAGCCCAGGTTGATATCGGCATATCAAGGGGATCTGGGCCAGTCGGGCCTATTTCCAGGAGTGGGCCTGGAGCTGGTGTTCCAGTAGCCCCTATGTTAATACAGCCCTGGCGACAGGTGCGGGGAGGCAGCAGCACGGGCGACTAACAGCAGTCCCGTCCGGGTGACAGCTAGGCCCAACCCCCCCATCATTCCCCCCTTCTCCTGCATCAGGCATCAAATAAGATATGAACGGCCCTGCCTACAGGCATGCCATTGCAAATAATCTTCTTTTTCAAAACCTGAGCGTTTTTTTTCTTTAAGTACTGGGGATGCTGGAATGCATGGGCCAATTTTTTGGTAAAGGTGGATTAACCCTTTAAGTCAACATAGGAACTGGGCTTGGCTGAAAAGATAAGTAGTGCAGTAATGGCAGCAATTTTTTGGATGATAACAAAATATGTTTAAGAGATCACTTCATGATCTGAGGGCAGGTTCACACCATTTTCCGGTCCAGATCTGGTCTTAAAAATGGTGTGAACCTGCTTGTAAGCGGGTTTAGGGTGTGGCGGCGTCAAAGAGGGAATCACACGTAATTGACTTTTACCAGGATAACGTTTATTACCGGAGGGCCGGTAGTATGAAGAATATTTACAATAGTAAAGCAAACGGTTTCACTCCAGGCATGGAGACACAGGTACACAGTACAGTCACTTCAGATGTAAGCGGTAATGGGATTCGTTAGCACCCTAGACACTTCCCACTGACTGGCACAGTCTAAACCCAAGCACACAATACGTATCTGTAAGGCTGATAGCACTCTACCCGGAAGCAGCGATATTCGTTCCATACAGGGAGATAGGAGTCTGGCACACTCTTCCCGCACTCACAGCGGAGACACTGGTTTGGTTATAAACACCTGGGAGTCTTTTCATCCGACCCGGATTACCGATACAGGACTCCGTAGGAACCCTGAACTATCCCTCACAGGCTGGAACACTCTCCCTGCACTTTCCTGACTCTCCCTCACAAGCGGGTCTCTGTCCCTGTCTACATCCACACGTGTTCTCACTACAAACGTGGCTGTGTTTCCTATATAAGATAACCACCCCAAAATGGCCGACCAAATCTCCCGAGATTTCCTGTCTAATCAGGACACCAGGCTTCTCCAAAATGGTGCTGGAGACAATTGTAGAGGCTAAACAGTGCTGAACATATTTACATATAAACATATCAAAATCGCTGAAAGTAGTTATATACACTTATTAACCCACTTTATCCTGCAGCCAGCTAGGCTGCCCTGTCACTGACAACTGCCTACATGCTGAAGTTGTAGTGCATTCCAGACCAGACAAAATGAGACAAGCAGTATTTGTCTGGTCTGGTCTGGAACAAACTGCGCTGGTGTGAACAGAGACCAGAAATAGCATACGTATACATGAGGATGCATTTTGGGTCTGAAAACAATCTGGTCTGGTCTGGAGATGATCTGGATGTCATGTGAATGGGCCCTGATTCTTCTTCTGTAACTGCCATGAGCCGCGCTATCCATGACCTGCAGCGACAAGCGATCTAGCATGCGCCCCAGCAGCCATGACTGTAAACATGGGGGTCTCATTTATGTATAAAACACTTTCAGCAACCAGAAGCATTTGAACAATATTAGTGGGGCCAAAAGGACACAGAACAATGAGGAATCATGAACAGGCATAAAGAAAGGTAGTTAATATAAATCAAAAAATGAAAAAAAAGAGAAATTGAGCTTTTATTTTTGTTCGCTTCTAATTCCCACACACTTCATTGCCGTACTAAATATTGAAAGCAGACAAAAGAACTAAATGTAGAAATGTCAGAGGCCCTGATTTAGAAGACTTTTAATTGTCGATACCCATTCTGGTAATGCACCGGTCACTCGGATCCATGCTCGGCGCAACCTCGGCCCCTGCCACTAATACTAATTAAGCCGGTTTCCATTAATTTTTGACAAGTGACAGCGTGAGATAATAATCACTTAATTGCGCAATGCTAAATGCAAAGGAGAGGACGGCATTATAATTAGACCGATCGTGACTTTAATAAGAAAGCCAAAAATATTGACCGAAACATTATTGAAATTCCTGGATAATGGCGGCCTTGTTAGGATGGAGAAGGAAGCAAATAGGATATTTTATTGAATATGGATTCTGCTTGGAAAAAAAGAGAAGCTGTCAAGATAGATTAAGTTGTCCTTTGCTTTTTCCTTTTTGTTTTGATTTCTTAAATCAAAATGTCAGGCAAGCCATAGATTAAAGGGCTCTGGAAGTGAAATTACTTGGAAGTGATATTTAAAGGGTATGTAGAACCAAAATGTTTATTTTTGTAGTTTTGGCTAAAGTAGGGATGTGTTAAAGACCTTGCCAGGTTATTTATTTGCTTTCTATGTGCAATTGGGGAAATTTCCATTTCATTTCCTGGTCCAGAGGCGCAACAGGAAGTTAGCTCAAATCTCCTAGGGGGAATTCCTTTAAAGGAGAACTATCGGGTCAGTGTTTTTCCCCATAGTTCTCCTTAGGGTAACGGGAGGACACAAACTAGCGTACTCCCGTTACCCTAAGCTCAGTATACCACGAGCTACGGCTCGCGGTATACTGAGACGCCGCAGCCGGAGCAGATCCCGACGTAGATGACGTGATCCGCCCAGCTGCGTGAGGGACAGCTGGCTCTGCCTATCTAGAGGCAGAGCCAGCTGTACCCGCCCCCTCCCCCGTCCGTTCCGCCAGTCAGCGCTGGCAGATCGGAGCGGTTCAGATCAGACCTGTCACGGCTCTCTGCCGTGACAGGATCGAGAGGTGAGCGAACCCGGTATGTGTTCCCTCACCTCCCGATCTACTGAGCCGACCTGTGACAGTCTCATTGTCACAGGTCGGCTAGAACTATGAGGTTAGTGGAAATCACTCATCTCATAGTTCTCCTTTAAGATTAATGACCCCTTGACAGGTGTCCTCATTGGAAGATCTAACTCTTCCCTGCTCTATCCAAAACAAAAAAGATTTTGCATAGAGATACAAGACTGTACCCTAAGCTGTTCATAATGCAGCTCAGTATACACTTTGACAAAAATGCTGACAGGCAGTGAGAAGCATTTATAACAGAAGAGACATACAAAGTCTTTTTAGTCATAAAGCGTACTGTCAGTATTTTTTTTACAAAGGCCACTTTTAGTGGTTTTTAATGATACTGTGGTCTTCGAATGGCTCCTGGCGGCTACAGAAGCTGCTTTCAACTATCTTGGACCTCTTCCTGCATCAAAATTGTCCCCTCATAAGCTTATACTGTATATTTTAGCATATTTTACTTTTTTTTTTCAATAGGAAGAAAATTGTAAAAAAAAAAGTAAAGTGGCAATAGACAACTAAAAATGAAATACACAATAACTAAAGAAAAAAATTTCAAAGAACACTAAAAGGGTTATTCACAAAAGGGTGAAGAGTTTGGAGAAGGCCGGAGAAGTGAACAATCTAGGCCAAAATAGCTGATTTGGAAAAATTCTCCAATTCAGCTCACTTTCCAGTTTAGCTATGTTGTTCTAGATTGTAAATAAAATAAAGTGCCTTAAATACATCCCCCTACACACATAGAGAAAAAGAGAAACACATACTGTATTTGCTGGCGTATAAGACTACTTTTTATACCTAAAAACATCCCCCGAAAATCGGGGGTCGTCTTATACGTGGGGTATACAATGTATACCTTTAGTTTGTTTAGGCCAAGCTGGCCCAAAACGAACATCCCTAATCTGTCAGCCCGCTGGATGTGCGGTAATACTGTATGTACGGTAGCTTCGGCTACATACAGTAGCTGAGCCAATCACGGTGAGCGATGTACACAACCTCTGCCAATCCAAGCAAGCTTTGTATTCATTAATAGAATACATTGCTCGCCGTGATTGGCTCAGCACGGTATACTGCATGTAGCTGAAGCTACCGTACATACAGTATTACCGCACATCCATCCATGATGTTTTTAAATGGTGTTGCCTCTGAACTGAGGTAGTCTTATATGACGAGTATAGCCCAAAACCTATGTTTTAAGTGGAAAATTAGGGGGTCGTCTTATACACCCAGTCACCTTATACGCCTGCAAATACGGTATATAATATATATATTTAATCAGGCAAACTTCGCTGCTCAATGAGCTCAATAAGCGTGGCATAATCAATTTAATTGAAATCACTCCACTCGTGCCTAATTGTGAGATACAAATAGCTGTGTGCAAAATACAGCAGCTGTGATATGCTGGCACAGAGAGGCATGACAACGCTCAACAAGAGGGCCCCCATTGACTTTAGTGGCCCCACAGCTGAGCGTTGTATCGCTAGTCATGTGAAACTCAAAAAAGTATGTGAGCTTCTTTTGGGGCAAAATAATGCAGATAATAAGCTTTACTGTAAGCTTCTGAAAAACGAAAGTCTATAGGTCTAAAAATGCACAAATCTGCTCCTGTGCTACAAG
>NW_017307570.1:147381-148488 GCF_000935625.1 Nanorana parkeri
AAAAAAAAAAAGACAGTTTAAAAAAAAAAAAAGTGGCAGTACACAAATAAAAGTATATATATATATAGAGATAGAATTTAAGATGTGCAAGAGATATATATATATACACACTCATATAAGTATAAGTTCAAATGCACACAAAAAAACCCTCTAAATCACCTAGGTGTGAATGGAGCCTTATGCAGATATTATTAACCTTCTCCTTTATACCATATTTATTAAATCTAAAAGTGACCTACACCCAAAAAGAAATCAGTCCAACATGTTTCACCGCTTCCATGGCATCATCAGGGGTAAAGTGAAATGAATAAAATGACCAACAAAAATGATGTGAGGTGGCAGCATACTGGATGCAAAAACCTGAATTCTTCTACAGTTGATCCTGGATTAGGAACCATTTTATAAATAGATTTATTCCCTGAAAAAGTAGCATTTTTCTCAAATGACTTAATACTACAACTACTTTTTTTTTTTTTAGGAGCGTGTGTCTTTAATTAGTCGAATTATTTCCCTTCCTCTGCACAAAAATCTGTCTGCCGGGTCATTCCTGGTAAATATTCTATATTCGTTCCATTTTAGTCTATCTTGCACATCTTAAATTCTATTTCTGCTTTCCGGAATCAGGCTGTGCCTTTTTTTTTTTCTTCTCTTGCAGAGTTCTTAATAGCCTGCGATGTGTATAATTTCTGTCAGATCCCTTCCAAAGTTTTCTCCAATCGCCTTCACCCAAGAATGATTCACCCATTTTTAACAGTAGCTCAATTTCCTCGAATGTAAGTGGTTTGAGGTGAAAAGCGCTCATGATAAATTGGAGAAGATAGATGAGAGCGCCGCAATGAAGCTTCAGCCCAGTCCCATGCATTTCATTTTACGGAATGGCTCCAAAATGCTACGAGACAAATTAATGGCACATCACGTGGCGCTGATCCTAAGGCTGGGGACTCGGGGCACCGCATTTCCACAAAATTCACTGCACATTGCCCTGTGCTGGTGGATAGAAGAACATTCCTCACAGTATGCAATAAAGTTCTCTGCTCTTAAAGCGAGGGGGAACTAAAAAGAGAATCAAATACTATATATATACTGTACATTATATATATATATATG
>NW_017307570.1:148661-189769 GCF_000935625.1 Nanorana parkeri
AATACATATATATATATATATGAAAGCTGTTTTATCTGCCAACTGATTTGTAAATCTGTCCATCCTGTCCTCTGATTTACACAACACAGCCATATTTGGCAGGGCGGAAAACCTGATTTCTCTCTGTTACCTCACATCCACACCTGCGTATTCCGTGAACACAAGGCACATTCGCGCACACATGTGTTGCTGCGACTTTAAAGAGGCCAGAAAGTACGACAAACGTGACAAAAAAGCTTATGTAGCAAAGTGTGCGACACACGTTCCTTATCTTTTGCTTCCGCGTTTATGTGCATTTTAATGCGCACAAACGTGGAGCAAATGGCACTGCAAGCGCGTTTTGCCATATTTCTGTCAATATACGCCGAAGCCCATGTGTTTGTGTTCAGTTACAAGAAAATTAAAGGGTAAGGGTCTCTTAAGGGAGAACATATACTAGCGTCCTCCTGTTACCCAAAGTTCAGTTTTTAGCAAGCTACAGCTCGCAATATACTGAGACCGCCGCAGCCGGGACGGATCCCAACATTACTGTCGAGATCCACCGAGTTGTTTGAGTGGCAGCTGGCTCTGCCTATCTAGAGGCAGAGCCAGCTGTACCCGCCCCCTTCCCCGTCCGTTCCTTCACTCAGCACTGGAGGATCGGAGCGTGGAGGGGAGAATCTCTGCAGGGAGACGATCGAGAAGTGAGCGAGCGACGGTATATGTTCGTTCACTTCTCCATCTATTGAGCCAACGTGTGACAGTTTCATTATCACACGTCGGCTCGAACTATGAGGATGAGTGATTTTCCCTCACCTCATAATTCTCCTTTAAGTAACGTTTGGCCCCAATTCATGCCTTCACGTTCCGTGAATGTGCGCTTTGACACACATCAAGTGCAAACTTTGATGCGCATTTACAGAAAAAATAAAAATAAGTGCTACTTGTTATTGGCACCCCAGACGCGGGCAGGATAACACCTGTTTTTTCCCGTGCGTGGACGCACGTTAAAACGCACACAAGCATGCGGGGAGAAAAAAAATGCAGTATGTTGTAGCTCAATCTGCTACATGAGCTACTTTCCTGCATTTGTTATGTGTGCAACAGCCATTGAAATCAATAGGTGCAGGAAAAACCGCGCACACCAACATGACACAAGTTACCGGAATGCAATGGTGTGAACAGCGACTTACAGGTTTTGTCTCTCCCCCAGCCTGTGACTGGACAGTGAAAGGAGACTAATAGGCTCATCTCTGAGTCCCTCTGCTCTCTCCTCCTGTCACATGCCCTACAGCACAACTGATCGGCTCTTTGTGCTGCTTCTTCTTCTCCTAATCTGAGCTCTGCTGTACAGGGGCTGGAAGAGGCTGATACCAAGTCAGATTTTTGTTCATAACAATAAATAAATAGATAGATAAATAAATAGATAAATAAATAGATACATAAATGCAATAAATGTATTAATGAATACAGAGCTGTCTTTAATATCTTCCTGGAGTTCAGCTTTAGGGAACTGGACTGCCTAGACAGGACAAACCCTCACCTTCAACAGGTATCCCTGATAATAGACATTTTTGGCTACTAAATCACATAAAAAAAATCGAAGTCCAACTGATTGATGAAAACATATTTCAGAAGGGACATCCGATGACCGGGAAAACTTCTGTCAGAGATATAACTTTTTGCTAGTCAAGTGATGCGTCCTAAAGACACAGGGCCGGCCCCCCAAAATGGCTTCCGTCCTTTTTCAACCATAACCCTCAGTCCAGTCCCTGAAAATACTAGATGACCAAAAGCGTAAACCGATAAATTGCAACATAAAATTTATACTGCGGCTGCTTGAATTTATACGGCTTATAGCTTTGGATAAATGGGTCAGTTGGCATCGCCGAGGAATATTGGCAGCTGTAAGTGACGGAGCGCTTCTCCCGAAATCGCTGTTGAAATACAATGTGTAAAATCCAATTACAGAAATAAGAGATTTTTTTTTAATATAATTTTCGCTACTGCACTTATTCTAATTGAAGCAATGTCATTTTTGCTGATGCAGAAAGATTATTAGTTAAAGGTCTAGATGCATAATGTTACTAGAAAAAAAAAAGAAGAATATTACACGAAAAGTGTTAAAGGAGAACTAATTCAAAGGGTAAGATATTGTTTTATGAGAAAGAGTTGCTGAAATCGCTAAATACAAAAATACGACCGCTTAAAGTGGAACTTTATATACTTCTGCTTTGCACGCCATAAACTTGTATACGTGGCTTTAGCAGGCATACAAGTCTATATCAGTGGACAGAGGGGGATTTAGACCGTGGGAAATCAAGACAGATGCTGCTTGTAGGGGGGAAGACAGTAGCAATTGGGACAATTTTTCTAACCCATCCAATCTTTTCTTTTCCCCGATAGCAGGCAGAGCTGTCCTTTCATGTCTGTGGTTACTGCTAGAAGTGATAGAACCTGAAATCATCTCGAAATGAGGTATATCTGTAAACAAAATGCACGAGCGCTTAGGAAGCATCGTTGTGTTTTTCCATGCGCTGAGGTAAAAAGGTCGTTTATAACATTCATTTACTTTTTGGATGCCAAGAACGTGGAATGATGGGAGGGCGAGGAATGTGAAAGGGCTCCCGACTCCCGTGCTTACATATCTGTGGCTGCCAATGCTGGTCTCATACATTTGGAAGTCTGATCATGAAATGTAATTAAACCTACAGTAATCCTCCTATCTTAAATTGCTTGGCAGATGGCAATTTGGTGGCCAGATGGACCCGGCTGAATCCTTGTTCACTGTGCGCGTGTAACTGATACGCGATAAGGGCATCAGGAATTTTCAAGCCTGTCAATACAATTTGAATTCCAAATTGAAATGAAACAGAAATAAAAAATGGAAGATGGGACAGGTTTATCGATTCGCTTTCCTAAAAACCAAAGACAGGCTATCGGTAATGTGAAGCCAAAGTTTGCTTAGGCAGGGCAAAGCAAGAGTTCACTTTAAAGCTGGCAGCTTTTACACCTACCCTTACTTTGCTGCCCCACCAGGAGAAGAGAAGACTTTCCCCGTACCATGTGACAGTGCCAGGTGCCTAAACGGCCAGTTACCAAGCACAGCACTGTCAACTAGGAATGGCTCACATGCCGCTCATGCCAGGGTACACCTCCTAGCTTCTAGTGCAGGCTTTCTCAAGCAGGGTTCATCCAGAGACTGCTAGGGGTTCCTTGAGAGATGAGCAATGTCAAACATGACTTCCTGGGCAATCAGCATCAAGCCGGCCAAACAGCATAGACCCGGCTTCCTGGCCAATCAGGAAGTCAAGCTGGGAGTCATTACCCAACACCCAGCTTCCTGATTGGCCGGGAAACGGCTCCATGTTCGCTTGCGGCACTGCTGGTCAGAGAAAATCTCCCTCTGATTGGAAGTTCCGGTATTGGGGGAAAGTATTGGAGCATTTGGGCGAGTACTCACCCAAATACTCGATAACAGCACCGATACCAGCAGAGTAAACCTTTCCCTGCAATCTGTGTTTCTTTTTTTTTCTGACATCGGGGTCGCCAGCTGCCGTCAGTCAGAGAAAAAAAAAAAAAAACAGCATAGGAATGAGTAGCTAGATTGCTATTGGCTATTTCACTTTGCAATAGCCAATAGCAGATTAGTTATTGCACCTGCTCACTGCTGATGTCAATCAGCAATGGGGGACCTGAAGTTCTCACATCAGGTCCTCTTCTAGTGATTGACAGCAGCAGAGGGCGGGTGCAATGGCCAGAGCTTGCTATTGGATATTGCAAATTGAAATAGCCAATAGCAATATAGCTATGCATTGGCAGCGGCTGTCAGAATACTAAAAAACAAAACAAAACAGCAGATAGCAAAGAAGCTATTGCTTCCCAGGCTATCTATCTGCCATCATTTCAGGGGGTTGCTCTCTCCCCTCCCCCCCACGGATGAGGGGGTGGGGCTGAGGGCACTATACTAGTATCGGTATTGGTGCATCCCTAACATCCTGTGCTGTCTGCATCTACACAAGGAGGGGGTATGGAGATGAGGAGGGAGGAGATGACAGTAATTTTTCTGTACTTGCTCAATGTTAAAATGTATAAAACATTGGCAAATGTGTCCAATGTATTGCAGAGATGTACTAAATAGGTCTTGACATGCGCTTTAATCTTTTGCTAATATGACTTCAGTAAACGTAAACCTGGTTAGTTGTTAGGGGTTCCTTCAATGCTTCCACAGAGTGTGGTACATCACGCACAGCCGGAGATGTGGGATGGTCTGCGGGAGCTTTATATGCAAATAAAAGATTTGAACATTAAAGTTAATCTCTTTGTAAAGTTTTGGAATTTATTAAAACAATTTTGTCCCTGGGGAAAGGCTTTAATTATTTCCAAACAACCAAAGACCATATCCTCATCCTAACTAAACTAATTAGTTCATTAAATTGTCACCAGCCTGATGCCTGCTGTTTAGATGAACTCCAGGCAGATATAAAAGACACAAATGAATGCATCTTTGAATTAATTAATACTTTATTAGATGTATTATGTTAAATGCAAGCAGTGTAACTATCTGTATTGGACTTGGTATCAGCCTCATGCAGTCCCTATGAAGCAGAGCTCAAACTCAGAGAGGGAGAAGCACCTCAAGGAGCCAATCCATTGTGCTGCCGTCCTCATGTGCTAGGAAGAGACATGTTGATAGGAGGATAGAGCACAGGTGAGCTCATCAGTCTGTTTCTCATTCATTTACTGTCCAGACACAGGCTGGGGGAGGGACAAGACCTGTAAGTGTTTGTTAATTGCAGCAAAGACAAATCAGGCCTCCTCATATATTATTATTATTATACAGGATTTATATAGCGCCAACAGTTAGCTTTACGAACGTGATGGTTCAGTGGTTAGGTTGAGGTGGGATAGGCTTCCCTGAAGAGATGAGTCTTGAGGGATTGCCTTAAGGCAGTCAGAGCGGGAGATAGGGAAGGACAGGTTGGGGTAAAGAATTCCAGAGACTCTAGTGAAGTCCTGCAGGCGAGCATGGGAGGAGTTGACAAGGGGCTGGAAAGCAGGAGATCTTGGGAACAGTGGAGGGGATGGTTAGGGTGATACTTTGAGACAAGGTTTGATATACTGAGTGGCCAGATTAGTAGGTCCACCTGACGTTTGTAGGCAAATTAGCTGTAATTAGCTATAATTTCGCGCTGAAGTTGCTAGAGGGCCAGACCATTATAAATAGGGAAGCAGGTTGTTTACCACGACAGTAGAAGTGATTTGTTTCTGAAGATACGGGTAAACAAAGCAATTTAACCATCTTTGAACGTGGGATGATTGTTGGCGCTCGGAGGCATGGAGCAAGTATCAGCAAAACAGCAGAATTAGTTAAATGTTCAAGAGCAGTTGTTGTTAAAGTGTTTAAAGACTGGACTGTCAGACGAAAATCTGTGTCTGAACGTGCGAATTGTGGCCGTCAGCGACTAGTCAATGTTAGGGCAGAACGCAGAGTGGCAAGACTGGTACAAGACAACAGAAGGGCAACAGTACAGTGTCAGATTCCTCGCATCACCTTTCAACATCTCGTGGAGTCCCAAGGCGGCCCAACGAAGAAAAATGGGTGGGCAGCAGTTGTACTCACCCCTACTGCAATTCTTTATACAGTACTATCACTATCCTTGCTGCCTAAAAATAAGCTTTCAAAACATCCTTAAGGGCTGATTAAGGACTAAAGGCTACTGTGAAAAATATTGTACCTTTTGTCACAGGGTTAATACATGTAATGATATTGTTGTGTATAGTTAGGGGTCTATTCACAAAGCTGCCGAAGGATCTGGCCACCGAACAGTGTTCGGCTCACTTCACTTCTGATCGGTCATTCACTCGGCTGCCCTCGGCAGCTTTGTGAATAGACCCCATATTCTATTTTCATCTTTACAGGCATTTATATAGTAGATACTTGTCTTCTTATTTACATGCAGTCCAAGCTGTCCACTAAAAGGGACAGTGACCCAAGTGAAGACAAACTATCACACTGCCAGGGGTGCTTACCTCGGTCATCTTTTATTAAAATAGTTCAAATAAAAAAATAAAAACTCTTGCTGCAAGTGCTTAAGCCTCCCTGGCAGTGTTATATGCTGGATAGCCTGATCTGCATGCCACTGGAAAACTATCAGCAGAGGCGTGTGAAAAGAAAAAGCGATGTGCTGAAAGCTATCATGTGGCATTCAAGGCTCAGCCATCAGTAGGAAGAAGGAAGTAGATCCTGAATATGAAATGAACTCATATGGCTGCTTCTACATACATATGTAATAATAAATGATGCCTAGCACCAAGACTGTGAAAACATATACTAACATTGATGTGATTATTTACATTAAATCATATCTAAACACAAGGAAAAAAAAATGTAATATATTGTAGTGTACCAGTCCTTAGATGTGGCTGTTTTTTCCCCCTAGTCTATTTTTTTATTATTTTATTTTCACCTTCATTCTGTCAAATGGACTTCCAGTCCTAGGGTGACTAGCACTCTCCTCCCGCAGCGCTCAGCAGCCTGCCACACTTTCTTTCACCCCAGCGCCCAGCGGGGAGGAGAGAAAGCAGGGATGCGCTGATGTATTGGCCAGAAAATGGCACTTTCACCATTTTTAGCCAAAAGTGCCATTTTCGGCCGATATGTTTTGGCGGCCGATATATCGGTGCATCCCTAGTTATAACCCCTGGCAGTTTTTTGGCCACATGTGTCCTATTGAGGAGATTTCCCTTCCTTTCCAGTCTGATAGCCACAACAGGAAGTGAAAGGAAATTGCTCCAAAGTGAGGAAAATCCCTGGTGGTCAGCAATGTCCCCATTGGGAGATTTCCCATCTATTCCTGTTCTGGTGGCAACACAAAATTCAGGATTTTCTTACTGATATAGGTCACCAGGACAAATAAGAGAGGGTGAATCTCCCTAACACAGACAGCAATACAAATCTGACTGGTGTTCTAATCCCTCCCCACTCCAACGTTTTGGCTTCAGTTGCATTTTAACAGCCAACAACAGAGTAAATAAAGAGGAGTTCAAGACTGGAGTAGCCCTTTAATGGGTTTTTTTGTCTGTGGGTCAATAAGCTGGCCGTTACTTAATGATAAACTTCAGGTTGTGACCCCGCTGTCCAGTATATAAAATAAAAGGTACGTTTCAGGATATTTTACGTACATGGAGCAGAAGAGCCGGAGACTCCGATCTGATAGACGCCATAACACATTTCGTGCCAAGAACATTTTCATAATATCCTCAAAAAAAGACACATAATTTTTCTTTATTTGACACCACACTGGAGAAGCTACAAAGTGGGACAGGTTTAAGTAAACTATTAAATCAAATCTCAATTAAGTAATTAAACTGAATATTTAATCCATAAAAAGCTTCTTTAGGTGACAGCTTGCACTGAAGGGGATCAAGCTATGTTTTAAGATGATAAAATTCACTTAATAACGCCGAGCCATCATTTCAGCTGCTAATTATTCCACGTCTGCAGAATCTGTAACATCCTGAAGAACCTCTGCGTGCGCGCTCACTCATTTAATAAGGCGGGGAGAGCAATGGCCTAAATTCAGTAGCTCCTTGCAGGCAGTCAACGTTCAACTTTCATCGTACAAATGGCTGTTTGGCTGTTCAAAGTTGGTCATAGGCATGGTATGGCCATCTTGCTCAGCAAGGTGGCCAGCAATATCTCACGGCAAAATGTACACAAATCCTGTTGTATCCCCAGACATATGGTGGCACCGGAGCTGTTTGGCTGTTTAAAGTTGATCATAGGCATGGTATGGTCGCCTTGCTCAACAGGGTTGCCAGCATTATCTCATGGCAAAATGTACACAATTCCTGGTGTATCCCCGGACATATGGTGGTACCAGAGCTGTCTGTCCACACCTTCCACTTCAGTTCTCCTCTGGGGTAAATGAGAGTCCTCACCTGAGCCGAGTGGTCACATTAGGATGCACATATAATCATGGCATAGACTCTTGCTTGAGGATAGTTTTGCTTGAGTAGGGATGAGCAAAATGTGGAACATTTCAGGAAGAATCAAATTATTCAGATAAGGTTTTGCTATTTAGGCAATTGCATCATTGAGAAAGGGTATTTAAGATGGGTGTTTGGTGGTTTTTAAGGGTGTAATGGGCTTTAAATGGCTCTTAAACCCTTCTCTACTTTCTTGGACCTTGCCAGAAAATGATACCCCTACCTCTATTAGTAATCCTAGTGGTTACCCTAATGCTAATCCACCTAAACACTTCTCAGTGAAATCTTGTACACTGGGTATTTATCAGTGGCAGAGTCTTCTGCAGCTATAGAACATCTTATGGTGTGGAGCAGTAGAGGTGACTTGGAGTACTTCTGGATGTTAGCAGTAAGGAAAGAACCCAAGTCTGCAGATAACAACACAAATGGGTTGCTGGTATGTGACTCAATATACACTATCAGGGTTATTCACAAAAGTGTGAAGAGTTTGGAGAGGGCAGGAGAAGTGAACAATCTATGCCAAAATAGCTGATTTGGAAAAATTAACCAATTCAGTTTACTTCCCAGTTCAGCTATGTTGTCCTAGATTCACTTCTCCTGCCTTTTCAAACTCTTCACACTTTTGTGAATAACCCTGCATTATGTCCATAAGCTTGTGGACAAGTGACCTTCACATCCATATAACTTTGTTGGAACATCCCTTTCTAAGACCTAGACCTCTCCACATTTGCAGCTATAACAGCCTTTTCTCTTCTAAGAAGACCTTTTTACAAGATTTTGGAGTTTGCCCGTTGGAATGTGTGCCTAGTCAGTCAAAAGAGCATTCATGAGGTTAGGTACTGATGTTCTCATTAGGTTTGAGGTTCTCATTAGGGTTGAGGTCAGGGCTCTCTGCAGGCCACTCAAATTTCTCCACACCAGACTCATCAAACCATGCCTTTAGGGAGCCAGGTTTATGTACAGGGTAAAGTTATGCTGGAAAAAAAGGGCCTTCACCAAAGTTTGGAGCCTCACAATTATCTAAAATGTCTCTGTATGCTGTAGCATTACCGGTACTATTCACTGGAAACACTTGAACTCTATAATTTGGAAGGGAGCCCTATACTTTTGGCCATATAGTGTATATCTTGTAAAATATTTTGTTTTGCTTGAAGCAGAATGTTATAAAGAGGAATTCTCCATGTAGAAGGCACTGTGTGTGTCATTGGAAAACAACAAACTTGCAGTGGACACCTCAACAACCTGCCTGCATGTCTCATTATGCCTCCTCTTTTGTGGGACTTGCTTTTCACATATTCTTTAGTGAGTAATCCAGTGCTGAATAGCGGATTAGATCACCTCATTTTCCTGCGTGTTCTGCTCACGTTGGGAAAGTAATCCAGCATTACATGGGGATTAGTTTCACGTTTTCTTCACATAGACTGTTTGGAGCAAGGATTTATCTCCTCCTAAGTAAAGAATCACTAGTGAAATTGATTCTCTGTCTCCAAACTGGTGTTTATCCTTCTCTTTAAAGATAAGAGGAAGCTCAGTCCGAAAATACCACCTTAACATTATATTTGTGTTCCTAATCTGTGCATCACACAAAGAGAACTATAAGGATTATTTAGAAAAACTCGATAAGTGTTTTGTTTTTTTTGCAACTAAACTGACCATATAACCCGAAATGCAATCTCAGGAAATCAATAACACTTTCTGTGAAAGACATTCATTTGTGGGGTACCCGTTGCTTGAAAAGTCATAGCATACTGTATGTGGAAGAATTGTTTATTTATTTTACCCATTTTGACTGCAGTACTTTAGTAATATTGTTAAAGAATTAAAATTGGTACCACCCTCAAGGGTGCTCATAGTCTAATGCAAATTCTGGTGCTCAAATTTTCTAAAGTAAGGGCCAATTCCCTGTCTTCCAGCAGGCTATGGTCAATGGGAGTAAAACATGCACCCTCATCATTGGGGGTAAATAATTCCCCTGACTTAGTGGTCATGGGGAGTAAAAATAGCCTTATACCTGTGGTCAGGGGTAGAAGGAATATTGCCCCATCCTTGGTGTCAGTGGAAAGAACAGTGGCACATTGTTGGTATCAGTAGGATGAATAATTCCCCATTGTTGGAGCCAGTGGGAAGAATAGTGTTCCTTTGTTTTTGTCAGAGAGGAATAGTGCCTTATCAGTGGTGTCAGTAGAAGAAACTGTGTCCATTGTTGGTGAGAGAGGGAAGAATTAAGACCATCATTGGTGTCAGTGAAAGAAACAGTGCCCACTCATTGGTACCAGTAGGAGGAATTGTGCCCCATTGCTGGGCTTAGTGGGTGGAATAGTGCCCCATCGTTTGTATCAGTAGGAGCAGTTATACCCATTGTTAGTGTCTGTGGGAGCAATTGAACCCATTGTTGGTGTCACTGGGAGCAATTCTATCCATTTTTGGTCTAAGTGCACCCATTGCTAAATTAGTGGGAGCAATTGTACCAAATTGTTGGTGTCAGTGGGAAAATTTCCCTATCACTGGTACCAGTAGAAGGAATAATGCCCCATCAGTGGTGTCAGCAGGAGAGAGTGACCTATCATTGGTGTCTGTGGAAAGAAATTGTGCCTCATGGTTGGTGTCAATGGGGAAAATTGCAATCGGTGGGAGAAATAGTGTCCTATTGGCCAGTTAAAGGCTACCCTTTTTGCAACCCCTGGTCCAGTGTCACAATCAGATACACACTATGGGCAATGATGGAAGCCAATATGCTGCTAATATGTTTTGGTTTATTGAACTAAACTGGATGACCTGGAAATACCCACATATCGGCAACTAAACCCAGGACCCCAGTGGTGCTAGGCAAAAATGGCTAAAGACATAGTCACAATGCTGCCCATGGAGCTGTATGTGACCACTTCCCTTCCTCAGTCGTGGCTGTTACACTGGGGGTGGTCATAGAGAAAGGATGCTTCCTTTTGACTCCTATTGGTCTTAAAACAAGGTATCGCAGGGATTAGTAAGGAACGGACAAGGTTAACAATTCTATTTCATCAAATGATCCTACTGGAGTAGTCCCAGCTGAGTGTATACAACTATACACATGAAATTCTAACCTGTTCTGAGGACAAGTGAATGCTTTTTTAATATCTGTGGCTAATATAAGGTAAACCAAGTGACTTTAGCAACATTTGAAATGCTCATGAATAGCATTAGTAGTCTGATAGAGTTTGCTTTCTGGTTGGAGTTGCACTTTAAATATCACTTTTTATTTATTTATATAATTTTTTCAGTTATTTGCTGGGGATGTTGATAAAGAAAACAATATTCATGCATGGTACACGGTCTATTGAAATTTAACAGCTGTTGATTCTCCTGCAGTGTTTGCTGTCTTAATCCCACATATTAATGGGAAGTGACCATTCCACATACAGTTTATTGAGAAATGACTCATGACTGAGCCAGACATATTGTACAAGGAAGAAAAGGGAAGATACTCTCGACAGAGAAAAAAATATACTAAGAGCTAAATCTTCATGGCGGGGGAGGAAGGTAGGAAAGAATAAAAAGAGTAAAAAAGAAAGAAGATAAGTGAGGAAGGAAGAAAAGAGACAAAGGGAAGTATTAAAAATAGGGAGGTGGTAAGGGTTAATTTCAGGGGTTAGGGACAGGGTAGGGTTATGTGTTGTTAGGGGTAGCTAAAGGGTAGGGTAAAGGCTAAGTGTTGAAAATATAAGAGGAAACGTGTTTTGACTTTTTCAGCACTGATTGTCAGGAACCAAGCACCAGCAATAAGGAAATCTAACATATAATTTGTAAATAATTGGCTATAAATGGTTTTGTGTCTGTGTCCATGTTACATTTACGTTATTCATGGTCATTAAGAGGCATGTGGCGTTTGTGCCGGCCCTACTTTAACATCATATGTAATAATTGGGAGGCATGTTGTGTCTGACCACCCTACTTTAACATCATTGTGAATCATTAGGAGACATGCTGTGTCTATGCCTGCCCTTCTTTAACATCATTTAGAGTGATCAGCAGGCATGCTGTGTATGTGCCTGCTCTCTTTAACGTCATTAGGGGTCATTGGGAGGCATGCTGTGTCTATGCCAGCCCTACTGTACCATCATTGAGAGTCATCGGGAGGTGTGATTTGTCTGTGCCCGCCCTACTTTAACATTATTTGGAGTCATCCGTTCCTCACCGCCATTTACAGCTTAGGAGGAGTGGCTCCTATTTTGTTCTAAGTCTTCTACATTATTATTATACAGGATTTCCATAGCGCCAACAGTTTGCACAGCGCTTTACAATATAGGGAAGATATTACAATCACAATACAAATCAAGACACGATGGTAAGGAGGGCCCTGCACCTGAGGGCTTACATGCTTATGATGGCAAAAAATGGGGATGTAGTGTTGAGTCTCGTGACAAAGGACATCAACGCCAGATTTTGTTTACAGTCTATGAATGGTTTACTGAGTCTATATGATGCATCGGATCACAAAGCTTGATTAGGACAGAGTGATACATATAAGAAGAAATGGGGGGGCAAATAATATTGATTTTTAACTAAACAACTTATTAGATCGTTACATAGTTCACTACTATGGAACAAAACAACTTATAGGACACAAGTCAGGCATTTATGATCCTATCTTAATTCTGGGTGCCATTTTGTTCTCATCTTATCAGTAGTAACAGCCTTATTAGAAAACATAAAAGTAAAGTGTTCAAGTGACCTAAAAAGGCCGCTAATCCCTTATAAATATGAAGAGCAGGTTCATTTTTTTATGTTGAACTTGATGGACAACTGTCCACCTTTAACCTACAGTATATCGTTGTGTAAACATGTTTTTGTGATTAGCAGTTCTCAAAATGATCAGTAATTCCCTCCCGATTATGGTTTTTCATGCTTACTAAGAACTTGACTCTTCTCCCCCTTCTCCTGGAGCTAAGCCTTACACATCCATCATACCCCCGTCCATTGATATCACCCTTATTGGCCACTGAGGTGCTCTCTTTGGACAGGGGATGACAACAGAGACATTTCTAACACATTCAAACCAAGCAGCTTGTGGTGTCATCTCTTTGGCAGGACTTTTAACAGTTTAGAAAGAACTCACAACTTTTCTGCACTACTTTGTCTATCTTCCTCCTCCTTCTTTTATTAAAGTGGAAGTTCACCCCACATATAACACATGTACGTTCATAGATGCATAGCACCATGTTTGACATGTGTCCGTGCTCCGGTTGTCAAGCAGTCAGCATTGAAAACTGCCTGCCATTTACCAGCGACACGATGCAACTTATGGTGTCCCTCAGATCTCTGCCCACCCATTCTATCTTCATCTTTCAATTGCAAAGCGTGACTGGGAAATGCTTCCTTTGTGCCCTGGTACTGTCAAAGACTTACAGTAGATAGAACAAGGGAGGCTGAGCGACACCATAAGTTGCATGTCTCTATTAAAATCAGTTTCTAATGCTGATAGCTGGAAAACTGGGGTGCAAAGAGATGTCAAACATGGTGCTATGCATTTATCAAGGTACATGTGTTATAATGGTATTTACAGGGCTATTCACAAAAGGGTGAATAGTTTGGAGAAGGCAGGAGAAGGGAACAATCTAGGACAACGTAGCTGATTTGGAAAAAATCTCCAATTCAGCTGACTTTCCAGTTCGGATATTTTGTCCTAGATTGTTCATTTCTCCTGCCTTCTCCAAACTCTTCACGCTTTTGTGAATAACCCTGTTATGGTTCATAGAGTAATTCTAGGGTGGAAGTTCACTTTAAAACACCCCAACATTTGGTACTTGAATATGCACAATCAACCCAGAACCAAAAACTCCATCAAAAACTCAGACCAAAAAAAATCCAAAAACTCAATGAAAAACACAAAATCAACCAAAAACACATTTTACTTATAGGTAGATATGGTACATGGTAGACATACACAATCACAAACTGATTCTCTGTATCTGTAGAATCTTACAGCACTGAAACACCCCTTCCAGCATTTGTATTTTCACCATCCACCTCTTTGTGGGACATTCCTGGTGAAGATCTAAGAATTTGGTAGGGGATAGAGCATAGCTTTTCCCATCAAAGACTCATAAACCACAAGTTATGGAGTTGCCTTTCAAAGTAGTTCAGTCTTGAAGCTCAACACAGTATTTTAGGAAGCATTTTTCAGGCACCTAATAAGGACTTTCTCTAGTGCACCGTGATGCTCGTTATACTTTTCTCCTTTTAAAACAGAGGCATCTTCTTTTTTTTTTTTTACTTTTTGCCTAATAAAAATAGCAGCAACACCAGCTAACTACAGGGTAGGAGTAAATCAGTCCCACGGAGCCCTTAGCAGAAGGTAGAAAATCCAGATTTCTATAAATAAAAGGCATATGTTGATTTTTCACACAGAATACACTCAGTGTCTTTGTTTGATTCATCATAGTACGGGGATGTCGGTGATGTTCTTTATGTACTGCTCGCCTTGCTGGAGTGGATTGATTGCTGTGATCCTCAATCAATATATGGGCGTATTAGCATGCACAAGCAGTTGTAGGCTTCAGATAGCACCATGCACATTTACAAGTCTTCCTTGCATATATCAGAAATTCAGAACAGCTTACAACTCATCACATGAAAAGTTCTACACCTCTAGTGTTCTCCGTGTGCCGCTGTTGTTTATATTTTCTCAGCGGACTAATGCGTGATCGTTGTGTCAGATAGCACCAAGAGAACGTTAAAGGCAACCTGTCAAGACAGAAAATGGAAGAAACATATTGAATATGCTGTTGAAAATGCCAGTTTACTGGCCCCTGACTTCAATATTTCTTATACGGTGAAAAACGAAAAATAAATAAGTATTCCTGTATTTAATTTCCATGAGATCTATTCCACTTCTAATAGCCATATCCATCTAGAAGTTTGTAAACTCCCTTTCTGAAGATGCCTATAGGATGTACTAACACAAGTTCACTCAGCCCTGTCACTGTGCACTTCCTTGTGTCACCCCTCTAACGAAGCCTGACATCTCAACGACAACCCAACGCCTGAACTTTTATTGTACATCGGCATTGCTTGCTGGAAGCAATGCATGATGGGGAATGTAGTCTTGATAAATTCGAAATTGCATCACATCAAGGACAGAGATTCAAAGCACACTGGGAATCCAGGAAGTTGATGAAAGTGATGGTTAGATGGAAGGCAGATCTTGCTACATAAAAGGGATTTTTTTAAGTAAGCTTTGGTTGCATTATGAACTCTAGTATGCATTCCTATTACAATGCTGATGTTATAACAGGGTAGTGTATTCTGTGACTTGAGGTACTGAAGTAGAAGGGTCATTATGACAGCCACTCAAAGATGTTGCTGGCCTCCTGAAGAAAAAGAAAGTTAAAAGCATTCAGGCGGTAATACATGCTTGATAGTGTTATACTTTACTTCTCATGCATTCTCTTAAAGTGGACCTGAACTCAAAACGTAAAGATTTGCCATCTTATAGGGAACATTTATGCATGTTAATTGTATTTTAAAAAAAATCAATATTTTGTTTTCAATTCCTCCAGTTCACCTCCAATGCTTAGGCACTCCTATATCCACACCCTTATAGCTTTATATCTGCAGTGTGAATCTAAGACACATACCTGTGACTGCTAGCCTCACTAGATTTGGAGTAACATTTGGTGATGTCACTACTGTACTGCTCACTGTCTTCCTTGCTGAAGAGGAAGCTGTACCAGAGGACCTACAGTGCAAGCAACTCCCTGCTTCTGCTTCATCCTTTCAGTGAAGACACAGAGACACAGTGTTGAACAAGGATCCACAGGCAACAGTGATGACTAGTCTTTTGCCATGTGCTTCCTTTGTTTTGAATTTGGGCACAGCTTCCCCATTCAGTTCCCATGTGTAATCTGTGTATGTTAGATAGATAATGTATAGATAATATCCTTGGACAGTGAAAGTTAATAGGGAGATTGGGGTCCTTTAGTAAGAACATTTGCAAGCGTTTGGACCTAAGAACTCAAATACAGATATCTCACCCCCAAGTTGGTTTAACTCTCCAAATATTTTTTGTGAGCTGACCCTTTAATATGAACAAATACATGGGCTACAAATACCATTGTCTGGGCCGCACATTTCACATAAAACCCAGACATTTGGGTATATTAGAAATATCCTTTTACATATTTTACTTACTTTACAAAAGTGCAGTGAAGTTTATTATACTGTTAGAATGTTTTAGTTTTTTATTGAAGGTTTTTAGTTATCTTCTACAATTGGGGACTTATCATGCAGGCTGAAAAATGGCCCCAATTCTATCTATAATGAAACAAATGTGTACATTTCAATTTGTATTAGGTAATAATTAGCAGGATTGTTTTTTTTTCTAGTGAACCCCAGAGATCGCCCGATTTTGAGGCTGGGCATGCTTTTAAACATCTCAAATGTGCCTGATAGTATTGTGTAGGCAAACTATAGAGTACATATGGTGGAAATTGATTTTTTAATTGATCCACCCCTGTTATACAAACATGAGGGAGATTAGAGTTCTGCCATAAAAAAAGGATTTAAGGTGACAGAATGCTTAGCCCACACTGCATTCCGATAGCCCCTTGCCATATTGATGGTAAAGGCCTTCTCATTCAGGGTATTGACATTATTTCATTGACATGATTGATTAAATAAAATGTATTACCAGCTGCTTCCCAGTATGCTATGAAATAAATACCCTTTTAACCTTCTAATAGTTCAAGTACAGTCAAGTAAAATTCCAGTGAAAAGTTAACCACGTCGTCTCCTCCTGGGCTGATTTGCAGAAATCTCTAAGAATCTCTATATGGTTTGTTTGTTTTGGGGCAACTTTGTAAACCTTTTAATTGTTCTTAATTCACCGTCTCAAATTGTTCAAATAATTCAAAACCTTAGCCAGGATTGGGTAGCACTGGCTCTCAGTAGGGTTGTTCAGATACCAGTATCTGTATTGGTGCCGATACTTGGCTTTTTCACGAGAACAATAGGGTGGTAGTGGTTGCAGCTGCGACTGGGCTTGGTGCTCCGCCACTGTCCTGAAATCATTGGGCTGTATTGTTTTAGAAAAACACAACACCAAACAAAAATGGATCAGTAATTGGTATCTGTGAGCACTTGGACAAGTGTTGGTACTTGTACTTGGTCTGGAAAAAATGGTATCAGTGCATGCCTTATATATATATATCTAGATATATATATCTCGATATATATATCTAGATATATATATCGAGATATATATATCTAGATATATATATATATATAAAAAACAAATGATACATTAATTAAAAACAAATCCCAGGAGCCCGTAGCCAATGCTCCTTAAAAATGACAGCTGCCTCCTAACTTTTGCGTTTTTCTCTAGTCTAGTCTTTCAGTGGAGCTGGAAAAGTATCGGTACTTGTTATGGTACTTGGTATCTGCGCATCCCTACTCAGAAGGCAATTCTATTAAACCAGTAAAAGATTATTTGGGTTTAATACCCCTTGGGAATTATTTAGACTAGATTTTTGAAGCATTAGTACATTTTGGGAGCTTTGACCACTTTGGTTTACCCTATATGGGGACCCCTATCATATTTTTTTTTTAAACCAGTCAAACCCATAAAGATCGCTGGGAGGCACCAGCCTCCGAGTTGCCAAGAGCTGTTATTAAAGGAGAACTATGGGGTTAGGGCTTTTCCCCATAGTTAGGGAGCGAGGAGGGGGGAATCCAGCCCCTCCCCTGTCAAGGCAGAGAGCCATGACAGGATCGAGAAGTGACCGAACGCCAGTATGTGTTCGCCCACTTCCCGATCTACTGAGCCGACCTGTGACAGTCTCATTGTCACAGGTCGGCTAGAACTATGAGGATGAGTGAGAAGCACTCACTTCATAGTTCTCCTTTAAAAATAACTGATGGGTGTGATTCCGAGAAGGAAAACCCCAAAAAATCTGGAACGGGGGGGCATCTGTTTTTTATTTGTATACTGAAAATGGAAACCTCTTTATAGCAGACCTAGCATCAGACTGATTTCTTCCGTGCTGTGCTAGGAAATGTGTGTAAGTGTAAGACTTCCAGGAACTTCCAGGTATTATAGAGATCACAGTACTCCCCCCGACAATGTCTGCATCTGCCTTTCTTTTCAGAAGAATGGCACTTTCTTTGTTGAGGCACCATTCATGGTCAGCAACTACTTCCTTGACCAAGAGGCTGGCTTGGTGATGACAGTCATGTATATCCTTGTTCTTGTAGGATATGTAGAAAATGCTTCCTGCTTGCAGCAGACTGATGACACCATCTCTGCCTAGGCACAGTCACTGAACTGTCACTGAGGCTCAATGGTGGCTTTTTTTAAGATGCTTTTATAACAAAAAGTTTATGGCTGTGTCTTTAAAGTGTGGATTAAGATGGGATGTGGTGCATAGACAACGTTACATAGGCTTAAATGGGTTGAGTAATGTAGAGGATTATTTTACTAAAGGAGTAGAAAATGTTCATTTAAAGTGCATATTCATTTTGGAGTGTTCAGTCATTAAGGTGACGCTGTATTCACTTTGAATACACAATTATGGGTTATGGAAATTTTGCTAGCACCTGCTTGGATGATTTAATTGAACCTGGTCTTACTTTTTTCACTAAGCTTATTAAACCATCACTTTGATAACGCTCTCCTCCTTTAGTAACTGAACCACAGTGTCTCTTTAAATATCGCACACATTAAAAAAGCAGATATAATTGATGGAACTATTTGCCACATAATCTGAAGGACATAGTAAGAGTAACTATTTATGTCATGCCTGTAGCACACATAAAAGTGCCTACATATCCCCGTCCAAGGATATATTCTGATTATATAGGTGGAAACCAGAATGTACATTTTTGCACTTTTTGTGATACATATCTTAAAAGTTATTTCACTGTTGCAACTTTGATGTTCTGGCTGTGATGAGGCTGTATACTGCCAGCGAAGGTTATCTCAGCATGATCCCGTGTAAACTGTCATTCAATCCATGGCAGCTAATGCGAGATCAGGGACAGATAGATACCCCTCAGGAGTAGGTAATCCTGCCTCCGCTTTTGTGTTCCTCTATAGTCAGATTTCAAGTAATGGAATTTAGAGATAAGCAGCAAACAGCTCGGTATACTCCTGAGTCGGAGTCCTTTTCTCTTGGAAGGAATTAAGCCTACAATTATAAAATCTTTTAGAACAAAGATAACGATGATGTCATTCTTTAACGCTACAGCCGCGTATGAAAAAAAACCCAACAATGCTAGCCATTTCCGAAGCTGGCCGCACACTGGTTAGATTATGCTTAACATTCATTTTTAGACCAGCAACAGTTACCAATAACAATGCAAGGGGATTTGTATAAGGATTAGCTACTCCTGAGGGGTATCTATCTGTCCCTTATCTTGCATTAGCTGCATTGGATTGAATGACAGTTGGGATGTTGAGATAGTCCAAGGATAGCAGACTTACCTCTGGGTCATTGTCCTCAAGTTACATGCTCCTTGTTGCCGTTGCTGCTCTCATTTTTCTACTGCTTCTTCTAGGTCCATTGTCTTCTATCTTCTGCTATTGGGTAGCCAAGGATGCTCACAGGAGTTACATTGATCCAGCAGCACCCGTCCCCTACTCTTGATATCTTATGGATGTTAAAAGTGTAGCCTGCATTATACATGTGCTAGAGGCAGTGGATGAAAACAATTGCTGGTGAATAGTTATAGAAAAACTTCAGGTGGAAGGGTTAAGTGTGCATTTAGGGATGAAAATATACAGTGGTACCTCGGTTCATGAACTTAATTTGTTCCACGATTCTGGTCACGAACCGAATCAAATTTCCCCATAAGGTGGGCAAGTGTGCACAGGTCTGTCTGCAACCGCAATCTCGACTAGTGGAAGCCACGACCACGTGTCAGAACGGGGGAGATGGCCGTGGTCGTGTTCGTCACCCGATTTGGAGTTCGCAAATGGAAGCAAAATTTTGCCGAACTTCCTGTTCTCGAACCGAATTGTTCGTGAAACGAGGTACTACTGTTCACTCACCTGATCCTGGATCCAACTTGGTTGCTAGACCATCCCCGTAGCCTCTTCTTCCTTGGGCTCTGGTGGTATAAGGACCTGTGACATCATCACATCTAATGCAGGTTCATTAGACATGAGGACACCAAGGTAAAAAGTCTCTTCTACCCCAAAACTCTAGCTGCTAGCAAATTTTTATTACATATACACTTTCACCGCAAGGGCCATTCGAAACAATCCCTTCAATATATCTTTAAACTGTTAGGCCTCCGTACAATGGAGATGTGGGTACTTTTTTTGATCTTACAGACCAGATATAAGAAAAAGTTCACAGGCATCTGGTTAATGTCAACGTTTTGAAGCTTAAGCAATATCCTTTATAGTAGGGGCAGGCAATCTTAGCACTCCAGCTGTGGTTGTGGCACAAGAAGTGCTGAGGGCTGAGTGAAATGGTGTCAGTGCATTGAGGAAGTACATCCTATGAGAGTCTTCAATAAGTACAAACTTCTAGATGGATCTGGTTATTAGGAGTGAGATATAACTTATGGAAATTCAATATAAAAATACAGTAATACCGAAAGTTTCTGTGTGCGAACAATTCGGTTCGTGAACAGGAAAGTTTGGCAAAATGTTGGTTCCGTTTGCGAACTCTGCATCGGGTGACGAACATGACCATCTTCCCCACTCTGACACGTGGTCGTGGCTTCCTCTAGCCGAGATTGCGGTCGCAGACAGACTTGTGCACACTTGCTGTGAAGCTTTTTTTGTGTGCTTTTTAGCACATACAGTACTGCACAGTATTATTCAATCCAGCACGGCTCCAAAGAACCTGGGAAAATTTGAATCGGTTCGCGACCAGAATCGTGGAACCAATTAAGTTCGTGAATCGGGGTACCACTGAACATAGAGTATTTATTTTAGTTTTTGACCATAGATACTCTTTAATGCAATAAAGTTGAACTACTAAAGGCAAAAAGGCTGTTCACTGTGCAGGGGAATTTGCATTTCCAATTTTCCACTTCCCTGAGTTTCCTGTCCAGTAGACCTGTAACCCCCCCAAAAAATTGTTTTGTTTCAGATTGATTCAGATTTGTATTTCTTTGTTATTTGGATTTCGGATCCATCCAAATTTTAGTTTTGGAAAGATCCACAACAGGAAGTCACATGACCCAACATGATGAAACCCCCCTGAGTTTCCTGTCCAGTAGACCTGTAACCCCCCCAAAAAATTGTTTTGTTTCAGATTGATTCAGATTTGTATTTCTTTGTTATTTGGATTTCGGATCCATCCAAATTTTAGTTTTGGAAAGATCCACAACAGGAAGTCACATGACCCAACATGATGAAACCCCCAACAGCCCAAAACAAATCTGATTGGCCAGAGAACAGTCAAATGTCCGATTTAGTTGAGTTTTGATCCACATTTTTGTTAAAGATTAATTCAGATTAATTTGCAATCTGAGGAATTCGAATTCAAAAATGTGGATGCATCTAAATGTCTAAATGTAACCTAAACATGTGTCGCTCCATTTGGAGCGAAACTAAATTTACATTTCTACTGTCCAGTACAAGATCACAAGGGAGAGCACTCCAACATCTGTCCATCTACTAGTATGGTGAAGGGAGGTGGGAGGAGCAGTGAGAAGGCGAGTGTCTTGCCTTGTTGTGCCTGGGTGTTTGTGGAGTTACACACAGCTTACTAGCACACACAAGGGTGGCTCCATAGGACCCTGCAAAAGGAAAGGAGTCACCCTAAAACAGGATATCCGGGCCAGTGTTCCGGGGACCAGCTGATTCTTGCAGGAAGCTAAAACTTTCACACATCAAGAAACAACATCCATTGTAAGTGATTTCATCAGCACTTGACATAGTTAAAAAAAAACATTTTGACTTTAATACCACTACAATTTACTTCATTTTTATTACATGATTTCACTCTATTTCTGTTTTACCTAAAGATGTAATTCTTCACAATTTTTGGTCACCCGTGGTAACCTATATCCCAGAAATTGTCCAGTGATTACGGCTGCATTCACACAAATAAATGTACATGGAAGTGAAAGTCCTGGGGTAGGGGGAGGAAGGTGAAGACAATTTTCCCTTCCTAGCAGCGTGAGTCTGGCTTTTAGTAAATCAGTGGCGTAGCATCGGTCTTTGTTAGGATCTAATTAGCTGCTAACAAAGACGGCTGTATCCTCTTCCCCATTATACAGTAAGTTGTTATTTTCTGTCTGGAATTAGCCTAGGCTAGCAGGATTTAATGAAATCACTTCTTCCCTCACGCCTGGATTTTAATGTGTCTGCTTTTCGCAATAATTTGTTGTTTAAAATATCCTTTGCCACTGAAACAATAGGTGTACATTTATAGCAACAGACCAATATATTATAATTAATTCAAAGTCATGGCGCTCGTTCGGTACAGCACGCTGGCTTTTGTTACCCGCGGTACAAAAGTGCAAAGGTGCGCGTTCCACGTAATCTGAATGTGACAGTGGGAAAACCTGGGGTAATTAGGAGGATTTTTATGAATTCCCCATTAAGATGTACATTCGTTCGTTCATTTGAATAGTTCTTATTAGGAGGCAGAAGAGGAAAATAAAAGGACTGGAATAAAATCAATCTCCTTTTTTTAGATATAAAATATATAAAGTATAGTAGACATGCAGTAGGTGAAATGGATTATTTAAAGTGCATGTGCAGCCATGTTTTTTTTCTTTTAAAAGAGAACTATGGAGTAAGTGTTTTTCCCCATAGTTCTCTTAAGCTCAGTATATCGCAAGCTAAAGCTCCCGTTATACTGAGACTGCCGCAGCCGGGACGGATCTCGACATTACTGTAGAGATCCACCCAGCTGCGTGAGTGACAGCTGGCTCTGCCTATCTAGAGGCAGATCCAGCTGTGCCCGTCCTCTCCCCCGTCCGTTCCTCCAGTCGGTCACTGCTCTCTGCAGTGAGATGAGGGTGAGCGATTTTCACTCACCTCATAGTTCTCCTTTAAGTTTTGGATAGCGTTTGGAACGATTGGGTTTTTACTGTTACTGGGACACCATTAGAGAGAGATTTCCCCTCTCTTCCTGTCCTGTTTCACAAGACAGGAAATAATGAATAAATCTCCTATTGTAATAAAAACTTTTTTGAGTAGGGGAAGGCTAAGCTTTTTACTTCTGTCTGCAACCTTGTTGCAGATTTGTCCTTTACTTCCTGTCTGGTTGTCAACATAGTGCCCCCAATCTATTGAAAAGTTAAAAAAAAGTTTGGGCTTTATATATGCTTTAAAATGTTCCTAAAGTCAAAACTTTTGCTTTAGTGTTGGGTGGAGCAGTGAGGGGTTCGGACCCCTATCAGGATATATTGCTGTCTGTTACGCCCCCTGCCTATATTTGTGCTGGGGATCATTGTCTCCAGGACTAAAGGGGAAAGGGGGAATGGAATCCAACATTTTGAGTTGTCACCAGTGCAGAAATAGAGGGGAAATAATCCAATGGGGACACATGTTTCATTAACAACTAGAAGGGGACATGCTCTTACTTCTGGGTGTGTCTATAGGACAGGAAGTAAAGGGAAATCCTAATGCAGATCCCTACTCTATCCAAAACAAAACAAGTTTGGGATTTTAACCCCTTCATGACTGAGGCCTTTTTTTCATTTTTTGCACTCCTTATTAAACCCCAAAATTTAGTGATAAATGTAATTAAATGCCCCAAAACACAACAAAATACCAATTTTTTTAAATGAAATATAAAAGAGGAGGTTACAAGAGGAGGTTACAACGAGTAAAACGATACCCAACATGCCGAGGGGTCCAAAAGATCCCCAGTGTCACCTTTACACTGGAAATAAGCTATTGAAGTGCAGATCGCAGGGGACATGTCTGAAGGTTCTCATTCATACAGGTCATGGTATAATTGTAAAAAACAAATCAAGGCAAATGGACTTGCTGTATTTTTGTTGAAGATGTTTTGCTGGTCACCCAACTAGCTTTCTCAATTCAGAATTGAGAAAGCTTGTCGGATAACCAGCAAAACATCTTCAAAAAAAAAAAACCAGCAAGTCCAGTTGCCTTGATTTATTTTTTTACAGAGAAAGAACAGGGTAGTGTCTTGCCTTGCTGTTCCTGTTTGTTTGTGGAGACACAACCCAGGGACGTGCGGTCAGGGGAGGCAGGCGAGGTAGAGCCTCACCTAGTATTATGGAGGAAAAAGCGGTCAGCTTCAAGTCTGAAGCGGACAGCTTTTTCTCCATTCAGACCTACTTGTAACAGGTTACAGGGCAGGGAAAGCCTCCGCGCTGTGTAACCCGTCATGGACGGAGCACTGCCTGTTAATTACAGACGGCGCTACATCCGGCTTTTCACAGCTAAGTTAGGTTACACAGCAGCGGGCTTCCCCACTGCTTGTGTAATCTAACATAGTGAAGCCGCAGCAGCCTCTACTTGCGGTTAGAGGCTTGAGCTCTGTGAATGGTTTGGACCAATGGCAAAGTGGCATTGGTCCAAGCTGTCCAATCAAAGAAAAAGAACAACACTGAGGATATCGATCTCGATGCCTCACCAGTGACGAACAAGCGAGTGACAGGGAGGTTCCTCCCTGTCTCCTCCCTTCTCCCTCCTCTACACAACACCACTCCCTGCAAGGATTCCAACCTCCCCTCTCTGATCCTCCGGCGCTGAGTGGAGGAACGAACAGCGGAGGGGGCGGGCACAGCAGTCTCTGCCTCTAGATAGGCAGAGCCAGCTGGATCCGTCCCGGCTGAGGCGCTACTGAGCTTTGGATCACGGGAAGAGGTTAGTATATGTCCTCCCGTGACCCTAAAGAGAACGATGTGGAAAAACACTTACCCAAGAGTTCTCCTTTAATATCACTTTAAGTATACTTCTATGCACTTTAAGGGTGTGATTTTTCCTTCACTAAGATGCTGAATATTAAACTGAAGACTTCTATTTCTTATTTTCGCACGCCTATCAGCAAACACACACAAAAGATTTTCCCTGTCATTATATTAAGCCCATTAAAACGCCTGTTTTTTCCCCGATAATGGAAAAGCCATAATCATTTTTGTTGATGCCAGTTTTTTGTTTTTCACATAAGAAGTAATTCCTCTTCAATTTTTTTGTTGTTGCGTGATTACCGCTATAGACTGGGAGGCGCACGCTGTGCCGGGCGTACAATCAGGTAATTTTACAATTAGGGTTCTGTGCGGCGAGTTAATAAAAACTGATAATGCGATTTAATTACCATCATACAGAGCAACTTGGGATAAATATGTTTGAAGAATACATGTAGAAGATTAGAAGATTAGTTTGCATGAATAAGCAGTCAAAATAGCAAAATGCATAATTAGCAGGCGCCGAACATTCTCCATCAACGTTAATAGCATATAGAAAAAAAAAACCTGTCCCAGTTAGCTTCTCCCTCAAAATGAAATGAAATGACGGCACAATGCGTCTCTTCCCCCGTATTGTAATCTCCTTTTCATTTTTTCTAAAGTTTCTCCGAAGAATTAATTTTGACTTTAATTACATGAACTCTTCTCTTTTGTTATGGACGGAATCTGTCGGGCTACAGTCGATGACAATAGGAGGAGGGAGGAAGGACGGGAAACTTTTGTGATGAGACACCAGTGAGAGCATTAGGAAGGGTGTTTTTAATTTGCGATGTGTGTGTCTTTGTTCTGTTAGCATTTGGGGAATTGCGGCGATAGGAAAAGGCTCAATTTACATGAGTAGAAAAAGAATAGGAGACAATATCTCGCTTTCAAACAGATATCCTAAATTATATAACTTTATATAGCTTTAAACTCCAAATCCAGGCAACTAGCTAAAACGGAAATGCTTATAAGAGAACCAGTCACCGCTGCTCTCGCTCTTTGGGCAGGGTGACTGGTCTTGTCTCCGCCCCCTCCTGTACTTTGCTTCTGTACAGGAACTTCCTGTAGTGCAGACCAGTCACTGCTGCTCTCGCTCTCTCTTTGGGCAGGGCGACTGGTCTTGTCTCCACCCCCTCCTGTAATTTGCTTCTGTGCAGGAACTTCCTGTAGTGCAGTCCGGTCACTGCTGCTCTCTCTCCTTGTGCAGGGTAACTGGTCTTGTCTCTGCCCCTTACTTTAGTATTCTGCAGGCACTCCCTAGTGGGTGGGGTCTGCTGGTCCCATCCTATAGCTCTGCTCTGTTCACAGGCTATGTAGAGCACAGTGATTATGTCACTGCTACTTTCACAAAGTAATATCTGGCCTTGCATAAGGCATTTGGTGCACACAAGTTAAAGATTGTATTTACTAAGTACTATATGTAAATTAACAATTTAATTCCCGGAGTTAAGTTCTTATAGCAGGTCCCTTCAAAAGAAGAGGTATTATCATTACCTCTTCAGTGGCCTGAGTCTGTTAGCTTTGCTCTGTAGATGTTGGAAGATGGGATTTGTATTCCCCCAGTTCTAAAAATTACACAATCCTTCCACACAGCAGAGTCAGGTTTGTGCCCCCCCCCCCTTTTTTTTTTAACTGCAATTAAGCAATCCAGCTTGGTCATTTTCTTACTCCCAGTCTGTGATAGAACAGTGACTGAGCAGCAGCAGACGAAAAAGCTCATCCTTATGCTCTCTCCTATCCTACTGTCAGCATATGTGCACTACAGCACCTCTGATTTGCCCCTAGTGTTGCCCCTCCCTCACTCAGATTGAGCTGTGCTATACAGGGGATAACAAAGAGACTGACACCAAGTCAAATGCAGCTGCTTACACTTTTTTTTAATACATAACGCCATTAATTGGCATTTTTATATTTGCCCCAAGCTCAGGTTCAAAGCAAAACTGGTAAAACAGAAATCGAAAAAACACATCCTCATGTAAAGAAGAGACATTTTAATGACCTGTCCAACTACCTCTGCTGATGATCCTTCAATCTTTGAGAGCTACAGTGCCTTAAGAATTCTCTTCATCCAACATACTACCAGGGGTATCAGATTCCAGTTTCCCCTCCAAGTGCTGTGGTTCCTTCCACCTACCCCTCCGTCAATACAGTACATAGTAGTAAAGTAGGGGACGACAGAAGGAACCACAGCACTTGGCGGGGGGAGCAGAAATCTGACACCCCAGAAGTGGGTTGGGTAACAAGGATTTTCTGAATACCGTAGCTCATGTAGCTTTTGAAGAGAGAAAAGATCATGAGCAGAAAAATATAAAGGACTGAAAAAAAGAAACTATTGATAGTGCGGCAAAATATTATTATTATACAGGATTTATATAGCGCCAACAGTTTGCGCAGCGCTTCACAATATAAGGAAGACATTACAATCACAATTCAAGACAAGATGGTAAAAAGGGCCCTGCCCCTGAGGGCTTACAATCTGAAAGGGAGAGAGAAGTGATACATGAGGAGGTAGCTGTGTGGGGATGAATTGTTTGAGAAAGAGTTCAGTGGTTCGGTTGAGGTGGGATAGTCTTCCCTGAAGAGATGAGTCTTAAAAGAGATGAGTCTTAAAAGAGAACTATGGGGTAAGTTTTTTTCCCTGCAGTTCTCTTAAGGGTCACGGGAGGACAGCTACAGCTTGCGGTATAATGAGACCGCCACAGCCGGAACGGATCACAACATTACTGTCGAGATCCACCCTGCTGCGGGAGTGACAGCGGGCTCTGCCTATCTAGAGGCAGAGCCAGCTGTACCCGCCCAATCCCCCGTCCGTGCTGGAGGATCGGAGAGGGGTAATCCCTGCAGGGAGCCGTGACTGACAGTCACGGCTCTCTGCAGGGAGATGTTCGAGAAGTGAGCGAGCGACGGTATGTGTTCGCTCACTTCACGATCTATTGAGTTAGCGTGTGACAGTTTCATTGTCACACGTCGGCTCGAACTCTGAGGATGAGTGATTTTCACTCACCTCATAGTTCTCATTTAAGGGATTGCCTAAGGCCTTGTTCACACCAAATGCAGAACAGATCTGCATGAGTTTCTGCACACGCAGTGCAGTGGGTTGTGCCGCGTTTTTGATGCGTTCCGTAAAAAACCCCCCCAAAAAACATTTGTTGTTTTTTTTAGTTTAGAATGGGCTTTCAGTGCATTCCAGGCGTTTGCATGCGTTCCAGAGCGTTCCAGAGCAGGTAAAATAGGGCCTGCTGCAGTTTTTTTACCTGCTCTGGAACTGAACGCTGCGATGTGAACTGGAGCTAAAAATACAGTTGGAATACATTGGACACAGTTTTGCTCCGGTCTGTAACTGCTCTGCTCTGCTCCAGGAACGCGCTTGGTGTGAACCAGGCTTAAGGCCTGGTTCAAACCTGGGCGTTTTGTAGCGTGTTCGAACGCTCTGCAAAACGCTTAAACACCGGAATCCCATTATTTCCTATGGGTATGGTTCACCCCTGGGTGTATTACAGGCCGTATGAACGCGCTACAAAACGCCTTACGCCCAAAGAAGTACAGGAGCTTCTTTGGGGCGTTTTTGTCACGCGTTTCCATTGGGATACAGCCAAGTAGCCCTCGGAAACTCGTGTTTGTCGCGGCAAAAACGCGCATATTCGATACGCCTAGGTGTGAACCCAGCCTTAAGGCAGTCAGAGTGGGAGATAGTCGTACAGGTTGGAGGTAAAGAGTTCCATAGGATGGGAGAGACTCTAGAGAAGTCCTGTAGGCGAGCATGGGAGGAGTTGACGAGGGAGCTGGAATGCAGAAGGTCTTTTGAAGAGCGGAGGGGACGGTTAGGGTGATACTTTGAGACCAGGTTTGAAATATAACATAATATATACAGCTTTTCTTTGGCCCCTTATAAACAATGATTTATGGAATGTGCCAAATAATTGTTAAAGTTGAAGGGTTTGAACAGTATGATGCAAATAGCGCGCCAAATGCTGAAAAATCCCAAAGTGCAAAATGTTGCAATAAAACTGCACAATCTGCGCCAAAAATATAATTTTATAGACAATTTGTTAGAATTTGGTGCAGTGGAGGTGTGCAGTGATGGGCCCAGAGGGTGATGGAGCAACACAGTCAAGATCATAGTTTCTGCATCTAATATACTGTACGCACCGCGACATAACAGTTCATTTGAAATGCAATGTGCAACAAACAGATGTTCTGTAAAGACTTCTCATTCCTCTACAACCGCCAATTATAATTTATCGGGCCCCTCGTCTCCTCTATACGGGAGGATCTATTTATTCACTCTTTAATTTAGCGTGCTTCATCCAAAGCCGTGGCTGGCAATGTCCCCTCCCACTATTACAGCAGTCGGCAGAGAGAGATGCAAAGCTGGATCCAGTCCTAAGCTGTGATTTACCTTTTACAAGTTCCGCTCCATTCATCCCCGGCCTCGTACAATCCTCACTTAACTCGCCTACTGCTTTTGTGTCGTTGTTTCTTCACTCTGGTTGTCACACAACATCGTGCCAACCAAGCTGTTTCCCTCTGCGCTTCAAAAAGAAAAAAAAAAAGGAACTTTGGAAAAAAATACAAAAACTCTAAAATATTTCCTATTGATAGAGAACATCAGTGAATAGGGTTTCTCAGCCCCCTGCTGGGCTTATTGCATGCTAGAGGAACTGTGCAATGTATTCTTACAGCTGTATGACTATGGAATCTAATACAGATACAATAGGGTTCAGTTCTCTCCAGTGAGCTCCCCAGTACTTCCCCAGATGGCTGTGCACTTGTAGAACAACAAAGTTTGTTTTCACATAAAGCCAATACATTTGCTATTGTGAATACAACAAGATACCAGGTTACATTCAGGTTCTTACACTGCTTGTATTTAAAATATAAATGTAACGATGTGTTCATGAATTCAGAGCTGCAGTGCTCTGCGTCTTTTATATCTGCCCAGGGTTAAGTAGATCTAAATCTTAACTGGATGATATTGAATTTGCTACAGCACAGGTATCATAAACAATTGCCATTTTTGTTTTTTCATAACGTATTCATTTTTATCATCCTCTTTTTTGCATCTCAATGCTGACCTCTTGCAGCCTCTTTCAACACTTCCTGTCTACATGCACTTGCTCCACCGCTGGCTGCACATCATCGTTCTGGACCAACTTTGAGAACGGGTGGACCATTGTGTGTGAGCATAAAAATAAAAAAAATAGTAGTGTACACCAGGGTTGCATGTGACAGGGTGACAACTCAAGAGCACAATTGGGAGACATGAATAGATTGTTGCCTACCTTTAAGAGGAAGTATCAGAACAAAGACCTGCATGGCGGGATCACCAGATATTTTCCTAGAAAACTACATACCGTGTTTCCCCGAAAATAAGACACTGTCTTATATTTTTTTTGGCTCAAAAAAACACACTAGGTCTTATTTTCGGGGTAGGTCTTATGTTTTTTTTTAATGTACAACAATCCACCCTTATTCTTGTAGAAAAGTCTACATGTATTCATGTACAAAAATATGGTGATCAGGGCAAGCAGGGGTGCTGTACCTTTCCAAGAGCAATTTGCTAACCAATCGCTGGCCAGAATGAGCAAAGCGCACTTTTACTATCGATTCCTCACAGGCATTTGGTATCACTCCGCCTGTAACTGGAGCCGGCGCTATAGAGGAGGCATCGGTTTATGCGGCTCTGCTCCCTCCGGTGCCGCCCCGCTTCCTCTAGCGATGGCTTAGTTGGCACCGCTTATTCTCTCCTGCCTCTTCCGCGGCTCTTCAAGTTCCCCCTTATGCCACAAGGGGCCCTGAGAATGTTCACAACTAGGTCTTATTTTCGGGGTAGGTCTTTTTTTCGGAGAAACGGTATTTAAAAACACTTTTGAAATGACGTGTTAAAACTTAGATGAGATTTTAGAGCTACTTTTTCAAAAACCTGATTGGCTGGATGTGCTGAAGCTGATCGTCCACAGGAATGCTCTGGGGGGGATGTTGGATTGATCTCAGACGTTCGCCTTGTGAAGGAGGAGTCGGCTATTACCTGCAATGTCAGGATTTTTGGCTTCCTTACAGCGCCGGCTCCACTCTGTCATTTAAATGGTTCAATAAAGCACACGAGCGGTGTAACGGACAGTGATTGTAAACCATATATCTGTCAGGACATGGAACTGAAATGTCATTGTATGGCATCCGGCTTTGGTAAATGGATTTCTGTTAACACAGGTCAGCGGTAATAATGAAATTGGGGATTGTGAGTGAAATGTAAATGTTTCGTCCAGTGATCAGCTTTTGGTGAGTGATTTATTAAAAGAACACACCGGACTGCCAATCAATATCCTTCATCTACCCTCACTAAGCTTCTCTGAAGATATCCCCGATGACAACATGACATCAGATCAGATCTCTCTCTCTGTCTCTCTCTCTTTCTATAATGTATGTATCTATATATTAGAGGTGCACCAAAATAAAAATGTCAAAACCGAAAATGAAATAAAAGTCATATACCGAAACCGAAAATGTTTTTTTTTTTGCTAACCTTTTCAAATGTCTTAAAATATTTTATTTTTATTTATTTTTATTAAATATTTTTACTTTATTTTTAGGGGCTTCGGGGGAATATTAGGGGTCTTAACAGACCCCTGATATTTCCCTTTTAAGATAGAAAAAGAGATTGAGAACACAGAGTCCTCAATCTCTTTCTCTGCAGCCCTTGTTGTAAATGAAAAGGAATCCTCTATACTGACAAGGTTATTCACAAAGTTGCCGAGTGCTCAGCCAAAGTGAAGTGAGCCGAATGCTGTTCGGCTATTCACTTCAGGTTTGTAAGGCTGATTTCAGCCATGCATCGGCTGAAATCAGCAGCACATCAGCTGACTTCGGTCAGCCGAACATGAAATCACTTACGATGGATGCTGGTAAACGTTTTAGCTTCCTGCAGAATGAGCTGTGTCCCCTGAGCACTGGCCCTGGTATCCTGTTTTAGGGTGACTCCTTTCCCTTGCAGGGTCCTATGGAGCCACCCTCGGTGTGCTGGTAAGCTGTGTGTGTCTCCACAAATACACAGGCACAGCAAGGTAACCCATTCCCCTGCTACTGTCTTCTCATTCCTTCAAGCTAGTAGAAGGACGGCTGCTGCAGATTGCTCTGTCCCTTGTGATCTTGTACTGGACAGGAAGTTCAGGGAAGCCGAGCTGAGAGAGTTGGAGCTGTTTGGATACATGATGACTGTATGTGTTTGGGAAATAATATAAATAAATATTTTGCTGGGTGATGTATATTTGTTTGATCTAGATTTATTATTGAAAAAAGTTTGTGAGTCTAATAGTACTTTAAGTTTGCCCAGAGATGCATTTTAAGGAGTGGCCGGGGGTAGGCTTTGACTTCTGAGCAGCTGAGGGTGGAAGTTATGAACCTCTGTATCAGTCTTATAATACATCTGTCTCATAGTCTGTCTCATTGCTCCTGTTTAGCATGTCCTTGCTGTGCGAGTGAATTTATACATGCCCCCTCCCCTCCCCCGCCGTCTGCGCTATTCACATCCATATTATACAAATTGTTGGATGTTTTAATGTATTTTTTCTGCCAAGTGATTTTTTTTTTATCTGCGCTGTTGTTTTCTTTATGCAAATATTTATCTCTGATTAGAATACACACCCACACTGTAATATTCCCCGCATCGAGAGTCGCAGTATGGTAAATGGTGTGTGGAGCAACAGCAATCTGTAAGAAATTCTCACGCAGAAGCTGCATTATTTCCATAGTGCAAAGTGACTATTTAATGCCCCCGTGTTATGATCATTAATACAATTACTGTATTTTATCAGCCATAGCATAGTTAAGGATTCTTTATGAACAGATGCTGCTAATTTACAACTACCAGACCCTCTGTCAGGTTTTTATTGCCCACTTGTGCCCCCCTTCGCCCCCCTTCAAAAACGAAAAATAAATCTCTATTTCTAACTTGACTTTCCATAAGTTCTATCCCAGTCCTAATAACTGGGGATGCACCGATAATGGTTTTTGTGTATCGAGTACGAGTACCAATAAAAAAAAATTTCGGTACTTGCCGATACCAAGTACCGATAACGGCATCCGAGGGCCCGGATTCTCATGACCCGCCACTTGGCTTCCTGATTGCCTGGGAAGCCAGTGTTCAATCAAAAGAACACCGGCTTTTCCTCCCTCGCGACACTGCGAGGCAGCCTGGCTTTCTGACCAATCAGGAACCTGGGCGGCGGTCATGACATGCCGCCCAGCTTTTTAATAGGTCAGGAAACCAAGCTGCCTAGCAACAAGTGGAGCCAGCTTCCTAGCCAATCAAGAAGCCGGGAGGCAGACCATGACGTACCGTCTGGCTTCCTGAATGGCTAAGAAGCCAGCTTTACTTATTGCTAGGCAGCTTGGCTTCCTGAGCAATCAGGAAGCCAGTCGGCATGTCATGGCCCACCCCCCGGCTTCCTGATTGGTCAGAAAGCCAGGCTGCCTAGCAACAAGTGAAGCCAGCTTCCTAGCCTATCAGGAAGCCTGCTGCATGCCATGACCCACCTCCTGGCTTCCTGATTGGCCGGGAAGCCGACTCCATGCTCCCTTGTGGCACTGCTAAGAGTCCGGTATCGAGGGGTAAGTATCAGAGCATTTGGGTGAGTACGAGTACTCACGCAAATACTCTTTATCGGCACCGATACGGATACTAGTATCGGAGCATCCCTACTAATAACCGTATCCATCTATCTATATCCATTTCCTCAATGCACTGACAAACTTTCACTCAGCCCTGTGAATATGGGCTTCCTTGTGCTGTCTGAACTGCAACTCAACGTCTGAACAATGTAACATTATCACTGCTTGCTGGAAGCAATGCATGATGGGATATGTAGTCTTGGGAAATGGAGATTGCATCCCATAAAGCAGCAGGGAAAGAGACGCAAAGCACACTGAGAATCCAGGACGTTGGTGAAAGTGACGGGCAGACGTAAGGCAGCACTCACTACATACAAGCTTTTATTGCATTATCCAGACCAACTCTAGTATGTATTCATATTACAATGCCGATGTTAGAACAGGATATTATATGCTGAACTATTTTCTAAAAGGTGGACTTTGCCTTTAAATGTTCGTATGAGGACATCTGCTTCCTGCTTTGCACGGCTACGCAACGGCCAATGTGCCCTACCGCTCCTTCTCATGATAAATTATACATTAGTTCCATCTTTCCTTTTGTCACGGCAGGAACACCTGACAGAGGTTCTAACCCTTGCCCACTCTATCCAAGAGGGGAAAAGACATTTTCTGATTTCCATTTTTATTTAAATTTCTGCATTTTCTTTTCAAAATACCAACAAATGCCGATATTCATATATTATTCTTTTCCCAGCACAGTTCCCAGACAGCCAGCCAGAGCAACGCAAGTTGATACAATGTGACATTTGATCCCCGGAGATCCCTGACCCGGCAAAGTAACATCACATTGCATCTCCATATTGGTCTTATTATTTCTCCTTCTCACACGAGTCACCCAGTAAATATCCCTCTTGTTTTCCTGGTTCCAGTCCTCTGCGGCCTCTCAGCCAGACCGTACTCCACCCATCGCTCAGGCCTAGTAGAAAAGAATTGTGCCTCCAGTTACACAGTGACGAGAAAGGTTAATCATGAATTGTTTAGAGGATTCTGTTGGAAGGACCTAGGCGGTTCATTTATTTATTTCTGTACACACATGTGTAAACAGTAATAAATATCAGAGGAGGATGCAGGGGAGGAAACTTTTATAAACAAATTTCTTTTAAGGCCTCATTCACACAGCTTAGAGTCGGCCCGTGCAGCGTGCACTGCCGTATCGGGCCGCTCCCGGGAAGGACAGGTCCTGTGTGTGATTGTACGCAGCAGCCAGTTCTTTCCTATGGGAGGACATCTCCGTATCCGGCCGTTCGCGGGAAGGAAAGGTGCTGTGTGATTGTACGCAGCAGCCTTTCCTCCATAGAGAAAAACAGGCTGCTGCGTGCAATCACACCCAGCACCTGTCCTTCCCGGGAACGGCCGTGCACGTCGCACGGATCTGTAGGGCCCGGCTCTAAGCTGTGTGAATGAGGCCTAAAGCTGAACTCCAGGAAGATGTAAAAGTAACATATGAATGCAATTTTCAAATGCAGGAGGCATGGAGCCGGTCAAACAACATGGAGCCAGCTTCCTGGCCTATCAGGAAATCAGGCGGCAGGTAATGACCCGCCTTCCGGCTTCCTGATAGGCCAGGAAGCCGGCTCCATGCTGATTGGCTGGGAAGCCGATATCTCAGCCAATCAGTATCGATCCGGCCAAACAGCATCAAGCCAGCTTCCAAGCCAATCAATAAGCCGGGCGGCGGGTAATGACACGCCGCCTTGCTTCCTGATTGCCCGGGAAGCCGGCTCCATGCTAGTGGAAGTACCAGTATCGGTACTCGGTATCGGCAAGTACTGAAACATAAATATATCTGGTATCAGTGCATCCCTAGTAAATATATATACAGTATGTGTGCAGTACATCTCTGTGATACAAGCACACTTCTCTTTGTTTATCTCTGTAAAAATGCTATAAGTGCAGAACAATACCTGTTAATCTGCCTTAAATCCAAAGCCACCCGCTTCCTGTCTGAGCTGACACCGTAAATCTGAAATCTCATATTTATCAGCCCTGCCTGCTGGACTGCAGAGCTCCATCCATTCCTTTCTCTTTCCCTCTCCATAGAGAGAGGTTGATCTTTTTTCCTGCAAAACAATGCTACTGCTTTGACTCCCAAGAGCCTGCCCACACACGGTGTGTAGGGAAAGATCTTTTGGGAGAAGTATTTCTGCAGGTGTGCTTTGCATCAGCAGCTACTGACCTCCCAAGAAAAATGATATAAGCCCAATGATGATATAACAATCATATAACAAGGAGTATTAAAAGTTGTTTCTTGTTACAGGAACAAGGTTAAAAAAATGGGACATGATCTATAGAGAAAGAGTGTATCTTTAAAAAAACAAAAAACAAACATCTTATGCTTATGCTCTGCGCCTATGATTCATTGGTAAATTTGAGTAATGCCTGGACATACCCATTAATACAATAACAAAAATGATATTAAAGGATAAAAACAAGCTTCCAAAAATGTAAAGTCGTATAAAAAATGACAACAACGGCAAACTAAAATAACTTATAGGGGGTTATTCACAAGCTAGCCAAAGGATCAGCTGTAGCTTCGGATGATCCTTCGGCTAGCTTCCGCTGCCAGAGCCCTTCGGTTCAGTAGAACCGAAGGGCTGCTGTACGGGCTATTCACTATAGCCCATACAGCTCCCGAAGGCGGCCGAGCCGAAGGCATATGCTTTGGCTCGACTGAGCTGAAGTGATGCCCGAAGTGGGGCGAACGGCCGGCTTTCGGCCAGCCGAACATCTCGCAACTGACAGCTGGGCGGAGCCAGCCGTGATCTCATGGTTGGCTCTGCCCAGTTGCAATGACAGAACAGCGTCCCCAGGTGATCTGGGGACGCTGAACTGTCATTAAACAATGACAACTGGGCAGAGTTGTTATTCATTGGCTTGGACCTGCTAGAATACTCAAGCAGGTCAAGGCCAATAGGAAACAGTTGGGCAGAGCTAGCTGTCACTGCTTGCTCCGCCCAATAGTTTTTTTTTCTTAAAACAAATCTTTATTTATTTTTTTACATTTATCATTTATTTAAATTTTTAAACATTTTTTTTCTACTTATTTCACTGTTTTTCTATTCTGCTCGGTACCACGGAGGTACCGAGCAGGATTCCACTCAGTGGCATTCGTCTATTCGCTCACTGCCGTTCAGCCCCTATGTGAATAGGGGTGAGCGGCAGCGAGTGAGCTGCCGGAGCTTCGGCTCAGCCGATCCAGATGTTGGATCAGCTGAGTCGGAGTGCTTCTGCACTTCGGCTCAGCCAAATATGCAGAGCATGTTCGGCTGACCGAAGTGCAATTGAAGCTAGCCGATGCACGGCTGATTTCAGTCGGTATGCGGCTGAAATCAGCCGTACAAGCCTGAAGTGAATAGCTGAACGGCGTTCGGCTCACTCTGCAGCTTTGTGAATAACCCTGATAAATAATTGCTACAAACACACAATACTTCCCCTTTAGTCTTTTTATATGTTGAATAAATAGTTACAATCTGACGGGCTGTTTGAGGGTTATTGCACATCATGGCACCTTGCACTGCTTTTAACAACACCAGCAGAGCGAAGCAGCGTGTCATTTTGTTAGCAGAACCCTGTCAATAAAAACAAAGGTAATGTATGTATTATTCTCTTCTCACCTACTCGGTGCATGTCACACGCATTATCTTAACACAAAAGAATATCATCAGCCACATTTTCCACTTGACAGTCTGCATAGGTTTTTTTTTATATCAGAAACAGATTTAAATTCAATTAGCTTTATTGATCATTGACCCTGAGATAAACAATATATATATATATTAACATGGTAAGGTCGCTCAAAGCACAGAAAGAGTGCAGGGCACGGACAGAGATAAAAAAAATTCAGGAAGAGTTAATTCCTTTATTGCTGTGTGATAGTAACTCTGCTAGACGGTGGGCTTCTTTTTCCTGAATTGCATTGGATTACAGAGAAGTCATGCCACTAGCTTCACATTTAACTTGTCCCAGGGGGACGGAGGGGCCAGCACAGTATGCGGATGAATGCAATCATTTTTTCTGTTGTGTAAGGGGAAAAAAAAAGAACAGCCATATTCCCGTTTTCCTCTCTTTCAATATAATTATGCCCTTGCCTTGTATATTGGAAGCAAAGGTTGATTTAAACCTCAGAGATTGCAGAGAGGGCCTGTATGGATTGGTTCAATATATGCATACATTGATATTTTTATTTTGCAGCCGTTTGCACTTTTTTTTTCATAAGGCATCAGTTATATTTATTTGAAAGCATAACTCTACCTTTTGGGCAAAATACATAAATAAGCTGGAGGGTTTTTGTGCTATTCTAAGTCAGATTTCCCGCCAGCTTTATTGCAGCTTTATTAAAAGTGCTTAGCGGTGCATTTGAAACAAAATAAATAAAAAACAATCTCACCATGGATTCTCAATAGAGACTCGTTCATGGCAGATCAGCTATCACTGGAGGTAACGTCCATTTGGTTGCTTTGCCACAATGATTGGCAAGCTCTGCACTGACCTCATTCTCCCTTCAGAACCCCTCATTGGAAAAAAAAACTGTTACTAGCTTATATAAAAGGGTGTTTGCAGCATCTACAGAATAGAAGAAGATAACCAAATAATTAGAATTACGGTAGTAAATAGTTAATTCTATGTATGAACCGTTATCCATGCATGCGCACTATGTTTGAGTGCATGCACTAAATGCTTTGTATTTGTGAAAAATAAAAATATTTTGAAACTAAAAGAAAATAGTTAATAGTATTAATTAGTTAATAATAAACAATAATTTGCTAAATTGCTTGCAAATGTTTTTTTATTTTAATTTTTTTATTTTATTTAAATAAAACACAAATTTTATTTTAAATATGTATGTATAATTATATTATTTTACATTTTATTTTAAATATAAAATATTATATAAGTTTTTATGCTAAATAATATCAACAGGTTGCATTACATTAAAAGAAAACACTGAATAAAATGAAATGACAGAATACCCTTAAAGGAGAATTGCACTGCCAATCTACAAAACGAAGTGAGGCTAATTTTGGATAACATATATCAGAAGGTGCCACACCATACCTGGACTGTACCAGCCTGTCTACCCAGAGTGTCACCCAATGTTCCCAAATAAATGTGGATTTTCCTTCCATCCATATGGCCATGTGTAAAGAAGGTAGAAGGGCAATATTGTTAAAGTAGTGTTAAGGTCTGGGCGTTTTTTACCTTAATGCATTCTCTGCATTACGGTAAAAACGGCCCAGCTCCTTTTTTCTACCCCAGTCCCCTCCACATTTACCTTTTAGCTGCGCTCGTCCCCGCCGCTGGTCCGAAGCAATCCCCGAACTTCTGGGTTGCGGGGAGGATACTGATGGCAGAGGAACCATAGGCTCCTTCTGCCATCAATCAAAGAGGGAAGAGGCATGGCCTGCCACAGGGCTGTGTGTGTCTATGGACTCACACAGCCACTGCGAAAACGAGCGGGCACGAGCGCGCACAGATGCCTCCACTAGTACGATGGTGGCACCCATGCAGGGGGTGGGGGGAAAAGCACTGCGGGTAGCCGCTAGAAAACGAGGAATTAGAAACTTTGAAAGAAAAAGCAAAAGCAACAGCCTCCAGCAAAGGAGGGTCTGCTTAAAGGAGACATTTAAAAAAAAATAGACTTTAATATCACTTTAATTCTTTAAAAATGGCCGTTGCCATTTAAATCCCTATCTCCAGAAAAAAAGCCTTGTTAGTTTGGGTGGAATATAGAAGGGTTACATTTTCATTGGTCTACGTAACTCTTAGTGGAATTGTCTGTGACACCAGGAAAAAAATTAGGCAATAGTGTTCTCCATGATGGGAAGACATGGACGTCCATAAAAACCCTTCAGGGGTTCTCATGCTTCCCCACTGTAGGAAACTGAAATGTTTTTGTTGTTGTCTTTGTGCCCATTGGGGAGATTTCCCATCACTTGTTGTCACTTTGACCCCCCAATCTACAAGACAGGAAGGTTCTAAATCCTTCTTCACTCTACCCAAAACAATACAAAAAAAATTTGCAGTTGGCTAGAACTTCAATGTTACAATAGAAATCTAAAAATACAGCAACATACCAGTGGATGTCCACAGCCTGCACAATGCAGATTAGAGCCTGGGAATAAATTCTATTCTGAAGCTAAATGAAACTCTTGCTGCCTGTTGTACAACTTGTGAACAGAACAGCCCCAGATATCCTAGACGCCAAATGTAAAATATTAATCACGGCATTTTAAAAAAAGCCTCCATTCTCTTAATATTAATCATTTTTTTTTTGTATTATTTCGCGTGCGGGCAGATGACAGGCCGTGATGACTTGCCAGACATTTTATATTCATGCAGCTGATTAAACAGGGAACATTTTTAATGCCGGTGGAGCCATAATAATGTGCTCCCAGGCGTTGTTTATTCAACACATTTTACATTCATTATTAATTTAATTTCTCCGCTCCCTCTGCTGACTTAGCGCAAATATAGGCACAACCGAATACAGGGACTGATAAGGGAGAGAGAGAGAATTTACCAGTCTGAGTTTACACAAAGGCAGCAGGTGGCTTGTTTTGTGGTTACAGCAGAGTAATAGCCAGAAATAAATCCTATCTGGCAAATTGGATATTATGGATGTGATTATGGGTGGTGGAACAGAGGAAAGGCAAAATGCATTACAGCAATATATAAAGAAGGGAACCTATAATGGGTTTGGCCCTGTGTTATTTCGTTTATATGTTTTTAAGGTAATGTTTTATATTTTTGAATCTCCATCAAGCTTATCTTTTACAAATAAACATACAATGCATTATGCACTCACTAGTTTCACAAAGTGTTATGGGAGTACACGAGCTGTTTGCTTGCTGACTGTCTCTCTCTAAGTGAGTCTCCATTTGGTCCCTATGAACAGAGCAGGCAGGAAAAGGGCTTGAGGAGTAGGAGTGTGTATAAATTCTATCTGCCAAATTGGAGATTATGGCTGTAAAAGGGAGCCTATAATGGTTTTGGGCCAGTGTTATTTAGTTTCTATGTTTTTTTTAACGTGATGTTTTATATTTTTTTATTTCTATAAAGTTTTTCATTTGCAAATAAACATTAACTGCATTGTGTACTCATGAGTGTCACAAGGTGCTAGGTTTTCAAAAGAAAAAGTACAGAGGCTGTTTGCTTGCTGACTGTCTCTCTCTAAGTGAATCTCTATCTGGCCCCATGAACAGGGCAGACAGGGAGAGGGTTTGAGGAGGAGGGGTCCCTCCTCTGAGCCATTCAGCTTTGTGTGTAAATTTGAGCTCAAGCTATTGAGCTCTGTAACCAACAGACAATTTGTTCAGTTAAGCTTTCAAATTGAAAGAGAGAACCTTATTGGTTACTATGGGCAACTGCTCCAGATAATGTCTGCCCCAGTTTTGATAAATTCCCCTCAGGGTTTTTTCAGAAAAACAGATTCAAGTACAACTAAGGGCTCCATGCCTCCTAGTCATAAGATACAGGCATCTGAGCAACACCATGCGGCTTTATTAATAAACATTGTGCACATTTTTATATATTCCATCATTTCTTAAATTCAACCTGACTACACTTCCTCTTGATGAGACTGAAATGTATGGGGGGGGGGGGGG
>NW_017307570.1:190038-191533 GCF_000935625.1 Nanorana parkeri
CTCCCCCATAACCGTTATGTCGCCGTGGTGGGGGGGGGGGGGGGGGGGGGGTGTCTATGTGGGAAAGGTGTTACACGTGTGCTGCCAAACACCAAAGTCAAATCACATGGGCGGGATCTGAATTTGCTGCACGTGATTAGGACAGCGCTGGTGACATTGGTTGATGTCTGATGTCACTGGTTGAGTGCACCACGTAACCTGATGACAACATGATACAGGGTAGTTGGAATTTCCTAAGATGGTAATACAGATGAAGGATGGGCACCCAACGTTGCCTTTGCATACCTGCACAATTCTGCTAGAGAGCCTTCGGGACCTGAAAACCTGGAGGTTCTTTTCAGTTAAAAGAATTCACCTGCCACATTCAATGGCTGGGCCCATCCCCTTCCACCTGCCACCTTTCCCCTTCCTTTTGGTTTAAAATATAATTGGTTGCCTCACAGACCAGCAGGAAGGTTTGGCAGCTACAAGAGGGGCAAGTCCCAACTTTCTAGCTGACAACTCTGTTTGCATAACACATGTCCCGGTTCTGTGTGGTCACCCCTAGGTACAGGTATGAGTTCATATATTTTACCAGTATAGGAACAGACCGCACTATTCAGAGAATTCCGGGGGAGGGAGAAGACTTGTAACTGTCACTGAACTGCAGCAGAGAAAAATTGGGTCTCCTGCCCTACCAGAGAGGGCTGTATTGTGTGGCAGATCTGTGTAAATCTCAAGACTGGGTGGACAGAAATACAAACCTTTTGGTAGGTAAGGCAGTTTGTAAATATGTCATATATCTATGTGTTTGCCTAGAGTTCAGCCTTAACTTTTTTTCTCTCCCTGGGCACCATAAAACTACCAGTACATTTATATGTTGGCAGCAATAAGAGCAAGAGGAATGACACAACATGGCTGGTGAGCGCAGTGCATGCTGGGAAATGACTGATATGTCACAGCTTAGTAAGGTACAGAGGTGACTGTGTGTCTGCAGGCTTTTGGAATATTCACAGACTGAGACGAGGGCTGCTTCATACAAACATGCTACAGGGCAGATTTGCACTGCAGCCAATCAGCTTCTCTGTCTTATTTTCAAATTTTACCTGAGCAAACTGAACAGAGATGCTGATTGGTTGACATGGGTAACTGCTCCAGATTTTGTCTGCTCCAGTTTTGATAAATTCCCCCAGAATGATTGGGTGCAGCCTGCAGCCCATCAGTGCTCTCTGCACAGGTGTTAAATCTAGTTAAAGTGTAATGCATTTATTCTAAAGCAGTGTCATGGTGGAACTTCCCAGGAGAATTATCTGGCAGGGAAACCAAGAAAAAAAAGTCTCCATACAATAGAATACACGGCCAAATGTGCTATATAAAAAAATACACTTGATATAAATAAAAAACAAAACAGGATGCTGATTTAAATTAATGTATTACATTTATTTTAAAGTAAATGTAATTTTTTACATTTATTTACATACATAATGTATTCAAATATTTTCTATCCCAAGCCCCC
>NW_017307570.1:191738-213276 GCF_000935625.1 Nanorana parkeri
GCGAAGCCCGGCCCCCAATCCGTCCCCAAGCTAGTGTGAAGGAGGAAGGGAGAAGACAGGGAGGAACCTCCCTGTCCCTAACTTGCTCGTCACTGCTGAGGCATCGAGATCGATGGCCATTTGCCATTGGTCCAAGCCATCCACAGAGCTCACGCCTCTAACAAAGAATAAAGGCCGTGACAGCTCTGGCTTCAATAGTTAGGTTACACAAGCAGTGGGCTAGCCCGCTGCTGTGTAACCTAACTACCTGTCAAAAGCTGGATGCAGCACCGCCTGTAATTAACAGGCAGCGCTCCGTCCACGACAGGTTACACAGCGCGGAGGCTTTCCCTGCTGTGTTTATCTGTTAGACCCCATTCACACTGAGCGACATGGAAATCGCGCTACTTTGAGCGACATTGAGCGACGTTGAGCGACATCGCGCAACTTCTTCCTATTGGGCTGTATGCAATCAGGAGCAATATCGCTCAAAATCGCTCTAAAAAAGGGTCATGTAGAAGCGACAAGCTACCAGCGACGAGCTACAAGCGATATTGAGCGATATTGAGCGATATTGAGCGATATTGAGCGATATTGAGCGATATTGAGCGATATTGAGCGATATTGAGCGACATTGAGCGACGAGATGTGAACAGCTACATTGAAATGTATTGGTGATATAGTGCGGAAATATGAGCGATATCGCTACAAAAATCGCGCGATAAATCGCTCAATGTGAACGGGGCCTTAGATGCCGATCTGAATGGAGAAAAAGCTGTCAGCTTCAGACTTGAAGCTGACAGCTTTTTCCTCCATTATTCTAGGTGAGGCTCTGCCCCTGACCGCACATCCCTGCTCTTCAGGGAGATGATCGGGAAGTGAGCGAGTGACGGTATGTGTTCGCTCACTTCCCAATCTTTTGAGCCGACGTGCCCTTTCATTGTCACAGGTCGGCTCCAACTATGAGGATGAGTTAAAATCGCTCACCTCATAGTTCTCCTTTAACATTGTTTAAATAAATAATTTGTTTTCACGTAAAAAAAACTCAGGTGACATCATCACTGGTCGCCTCTGCTGTTCTTTGCTCCGTAGTAAGATCTAGTTTGGTGGAAAGCATTAATAGGCTCCTGTGAACATCACAGCACCATGCCTGGAGCGTTCTATGAAAGAATACATCCGCAGCATCACTCCTACAGGGCTATTCACAAAAGGGTGAAGAGTTTGGAGAAGGCAGGAGAAGTGAACAATCTAGAACAACATCTCCTTGGCTCCTTGTGTTGCTCCTCCCTCCCCCTCTCCCGGCCCTGCTGCATCTACCTAGAGTTCAGCTTTACCTAATAGGTTTTCTGATTTAATCGCAAGCTCCTTTTCCAGCATTACGGTCCTGTTTGGACTGTACTGCTGAGATGTGACATAGAAAAGAACAGGCAGAGATGGCAGATAATAGCATTTCCAGGAGCCCAGAGCAACATAGGGAAATGATTTCCCGCACTGATCAGACAGGACAATTTCTTGGTCCTCTATCGCTCTGCCTCTTCGCATTACCGTTATTTGCTTCCTTCTCGCTTTTCCCAACATCTTTTTCTTTATAATTAAAGGTGAATTATCCGTGCCAATAGGCAAGTAAACAAATGCAAGCTACCTGACAGTTGGCGTGCCATTCAGCGGCCTGTACAAAATCGCCTCTCCCCTCCAAATGGGTTTTTTAGACCCTTTGTAACTTTTTTTTTCCTTTTCCAGCCATTGTAGGAATGAATGGCAGACTGATTATGGTGCAGATCACATGCCTATTTATAGAGCACTAAGAAAAGTACCTTTGTTACCTTCCAGGCTCCTTTGACATATACACCTTGCATTCTTTTCTGTGCGTTATATGTGGCTATTAAAAGGGCACAAAGCGCCATCAAAGTTTCATTTGTCTTGTTGGTATAAAAAACTTAAAAAACAAAATGGTTAGATACGGGAAATATGTCATTTTCTGCTGCTCGAGGGTTGATGGCCTGCCAAGACTAGGGGAGGTGCTTATTGGCCGCTGGCTAGAGCGACGTGGTAAGAGGGGACAACACCAGTTGTTAACCTGCGATGAGTGAATCCCAGCAGGGGCATAACTGCGGATCATGGGGCCCCGTAGCAACATTTTAATGGAGCCCCCCTTCCCCACCGTGACCTCCCTACTGTCAATGATATTAAACGCACGTAGCAGGAGAGCTAAATGCATAGCCCATATCTGGTGGAAGGGGGCCCCCTTCCACCAGATGAGTGAATCCCAGCAGGGTTGTAACTACATATCATGGGGCCCCATAGCAACATTTTGATGGAGCCCCACCTCCCCACCATGACCTCCCTACTGTCAATTATAACTACTTGATAACTAGCGAATTTCAGCAGGGGCGTAACTGCGGATCATGTTGCCCCCTGTGGCAACATTTTGGTGGAGCCAACATGACCTCCCTGCTCTCAATTATATTAAAAACATGTAGAAGGAGAGCTGACTGCATAGTCTTTACCACAGTAAATTCTGTAATCCTTATTGGGGCCCCCTTCCACCACATGAGTGAATCCCAGCAAGGGCCTAACTGAAGATCATGGGGCCCCCGTGTCAACATTTTGATGGAGCCCAAACCCCCTCCCCCCGACAACCTCCTTACTGTCAATTATATTAATGGCGTGTAGCAGGAGAGCTGACCACATAGTCTTCTCCTCAGCAACTTCTGTAATCCTTAATGGGGCTCCCTTCCCCCCGATGAGTGAATCCCAGCAGGGGCGTTACTGCATATCATGGGGCCCCATAGCAACATTTTTAATGTAGCCCCCCTTCCCCAGCGTGACCTCCCTACTGTCAATGATTTAAAGGCATGTAGCAGGAGAGCTAAATGCATAGGGTCATCAGCAACGTCTGCAATCCTTAATGGGGCCTCCTTCCACCCTTCAGGCCCCATGGCTGCGATTATGCCACTGAATCCCATCAAAACATTCTGGTTATATAGGCTGCGATTTGCTCTGCTGGGTGCTTATTTCTGTTCCCCCGTCATGGTGTGAAGGGTAATTCCACTTCCCAGGCGAATTTGGGAAAATGGAATTGCCCCTATCAATCTGCCCCCACCATCTCTTTCCCTGCTGCTTGATGTGATGCAATCACAATTTCTTAAGGCTACATATCCCACCATGCATTGCGTCAATGGTAATGTTACATTGTGAGTGTTTCCTTGTGCTGACTGTGAAAGAGGTGGAAGGAGTGAACACAGGTAGTCGCTTGCTGGGCACCACCACAGGAAAGAGGAGGGGTCCCTGCGGCATACCTTATCCCGCTGGGTGAACGTCCCCTCCTATCTCTGCCGGTGTCCATCACCAAGATGGCTGCCAGCAGGTATCAATAAGCTGACCGCGCATGCGGATATCACGCGCCCGCGCGATGTTGTCACAGCGGGTTGTCACCCGGTATACACTCCAGGTGACACCTGGCCTCAGGACGCCCCTGTCACAGTCTCCTGCTTATCCAATCAGAGAATGCCTTGTGCCCAGCGATCATCTCCCTCTTTTCCGTGTGCAGACGGAAAGCTGCTGGAAACACACCCAGAATATGACAATTATCATTGTATTTAGGGCTGCCTACTACAGTGATTTTCAGTATTCCCGGCATCCTTCCGGATAGTAAATATGGATACTTACATCGAGCAGAGCTGGACCAATGTAAATTTCCATAAAAGATCATTCCTCAAGTTTTAAAAAATAAACCCAGCAATGGTGGCTCCCACCTTTCAATCATCCCAGGTTGACTTTAAGAGTTCCCCTCTTCTTCCTTGAAATGACTCGGTTTCATTAGCAGTACGGCGGCATTACTCAGCTTAAAAAAATACAACTTACTTTATAAACACTGAGAGGTATAAATATTTCATAGTTTTATGGAGATAAATATAGATATAATAGACATCATTTTACAGGCTGACACTGAACAGCTTGCTAACGGATGCATTGTGCTCCTCTGCTGATGTAATAGTAATGAGAATATACCCGATGGCACCAGGAACATGTTGTGAGAGCGGATCATGCGGGGAACAATGACATTTACTGTGCTTGTATTGTCTAAGAGAGGAAAAGACTGAATAAAGTTTACGTATACAAACTGGGATCACTCATGGTAAAGGCTTTGTTCACAAGGATGCTGCCTCCTCCATGTTACTCGCCCATCATTCCACATGCGTCTAGTGAGCCGGCCATAATGCCAAGAGGTTGAATTCAGGAACATTCACCTTGTCCCCCACCCCCCCTTTTAAATTGATCTAGAATTAGATATATATAATCATGTCAGGTACGGCTGCAGCAGACTGATCACCGGGGGAGGGGAGACTCAGGAAATGCTTCCTCCTGCTTGCAGCAGACTGATCACTGGGGAGGGGAGACTGAGGAAATGCTTCCTCCTGCCTTCAGCAGACTGATCATTGGTGGATGGCAGACTGAGGAAATGCTTCCACCTGCCTGCAGCAGACTGATCACTGGGGAGGGGAGACTGAGGAAACACTTCATACTGCCTGCAGCAGACTGATCACTGGGGGGAGGGGAGACTGAGGAAACGCTTCTTCCTGCCTGCAGCAGACTGATCATTGGGGAGGGGAGACTGAGGAAATGCTTACTCCTGCCTGCAACAGACTGATCACTGGGGAGGGGAGACTGAAGAAACACTTCATACTGCCTGCAGCAGACTGATCACTGGGGAGGGGAGACTGAGGAAAAGCTTCTTCCTGCCTGCAGCAGACTGATCACTGGGGAGGGGAGACTGAGAAAACACTTCATACTGCCTGCAGCAGACTGATCACTGGGGGGAGGGGAGACTGAGGAAACGCTTCGTCCTGCCTGCAGAAGACTGATCACTGGGGAGGGGAGACTGAGGAAAAGCTTCTTCCTGCCTGCAGCAGACGTATCACTGGAGTGTGGGGGGTAACCCCACTGCAAGGGTTAATTGGTTTATCCTGGCCAGAGTTCTTCTTTAAAGGGGTAATTTACCATAACACCTTTACCATAACTTCTCCCTATGCATTTAAACGCCCCCTCCCCCCAAAAAACAAAATGTAAATAAACACTGCTTTTTTTTTTTAAAGCTTCTATGTAATGAATGGCCTCTCTCCAGCCTGTCAGAAAAACTCCTAGGCATGGGCCCCCCCATCCATCACCGACTTTGGAGAGTATCCCCAGCACCACAGGAACGTACTCTGGATCATTGAAAACCGGAACATTTGAGGTACGCTCTCTCTCCCTCCCTGAGCTGCAACAAAGGGACAGAGACCACTGCACATGTGCGGTTTTTAAAAGCAAGTGCCCATTACTGTGGTGCTGATGTCATGCTTTCAGCATCCGGAATGCATTGCAAATTGTATGGTAAAGGTGGACTCACCATGTAAAGTCCCAGCATATCCTCTCCTGTTATAACATCAGCATCGTGATAGGAATACATACTAGAGTTATAATACAATCAAAGCTTACTTTTATGTAGTGAACACTGCATTCTGTCTGTCCATCACTTTCATCAACTTCCTGGATTCCCAGTGTGCTTTGGGTCTCTTTCCCTGCTGCTTGATGTGACGCAATCTCCATTTCTCAAGACTACATATACCATCATGCATTGCTTCCAGCAAGCAATGATAATGTTACATTGCTCAGATGTTGAGTTGTAACCAGACGGCTGGATCTGGGAGAGTGGTGGCGTGAAATTGTGTTGGTGTGCGTTGAGGAAGTACATCCAATGGGCATCTTCAGTTTACAAACTTCTAGAGGGATATGGTTATTAGGAGTGTGAATAGAACTTTTGGAAGTTCAATATAGAAATACCAATTTATTTGTAGTTTTTGAGCATAGATGCCCTTTAATATCTAATAAGGGAACATTTTTGTTAGAGGAATGGGTCCAGGACAGGGGTTACAGAAGGAGGGTCCGGTTACAAAAGGGACCCTGCGTGGCCCCGAAACGTTGGCTGTATGACGCATGTGACAATTTAATAAAAAGTGATTTACTTCTTGCACATATCATCGAGTGCTGGGGACTTCTATTATGGACCCCCTCTGAAAAGTCGGCACTCGGTCATGACCCGAGAGCCTGATAGTTGCTCGAGAGAGAGAGAGAGGAGGGGACCCGGCGGCATACCTTATCCCGCTGGGTGAAAGTCCACTCCTATGTCTGCCGGCGTCCATCACCAAGATGGCGGCCATCAGGTAACAGTGGTACAGCGTGTGATGTCTTTTTGTAACCTTGTGATGACGTCATGCGCTGTACCGCTGTTACCTGATGGCTGCCATCTTGGTGATGGACGCCGGTAGAGTGAGGAGGGGACTTTCACCCGGGTGACACCCCGCCTCAGGATGCCTCTGGCCCAGGATACTTGAAAGGAGTTTCCATAACTATTCAGAAGCCATTTAAAGCACATTGTACCCTTCAAAAAACAAACAAACCACCTTAGCTTTGCCTTCTCAATGGACTCCAATGCATTTCACTCAAATGGGGAAATTTAGCCGAAACCTCATCAATTTTTTGGCACATTACTCATCCCTACTTAAAAAACGAAACAGCTTTTCCACTGAAGCGAAGCTTTGTGTATGCCAGAGCTCTTTTCAGACATCATTTTAAGATGAATAAATATGTATCTAGGGTTACTTATCCTGTAAGTAAGACGCATACACAAGCCTCGCTCCCATAAACTGTTATTGGTCTTGATGGTGTCGGTGCTTCCATTGATAAATCACGCTTTCCCCGTGTGATCTCTGCTCCATTTGTCTCCTTGACATAGCTGTGTCATGAGCTCCTCTTCTGTAGCTCCTCTATCTCTCATATAACATTACAATTGTCCCCTAAGGTCCGTCCACTGTGCTCCTTCATTGGCCTCCTTCATTATCAGATATCTTCATTAGTTTTCTGTGACAACTGTATGCACTCCCATTCACTGCACCGTGTCTGCCCATCCATCTCAATACACATTAACCTGCTGCATGGCAGGGCTGAGGATCCGGCTGGATCAATTGGATGTGCATATACAAATATCATTAGATACATAGGCAGATAGACACACCAACGGAGATGATAGATTGGACCGGCGGATCAATCATTCTTCTCTGCCCCAGCAGCCCACTGAGCACCCAAAGCAACTGGTTCTTAGCGATGATGTACAGCAGCCTAAATACAGAGATGTTTGTATGGATTTCATACTGCATTTATGAGCTTGTTAGGGTTTTTTTTTGGAACAAGGGAGAGGAAATATATAGACAAGAGGAAATGTATATCCACAGTAGTCCACAGTGATAGATAGATAGATAGATAGATAGATAGATAGATAGATAGATAGATAGATAGATAGATAGATAGATATGAGATAGATAAACAGATAGATAGATAGATAGATAGATAGATAGATAGATAGATTAGATAGATAGATAGATAGATAGATAGATAGATATGATGCGATAGAGGTTAGACAGATAGAAATGGCTTCTATAGTTAAAAGGCAACAATTGCTGTATCTTTTGTTATTCCTTCATATAGGAAAAGAGATGTATGTATAAAACATTCACAGAGCCGTTCGCACTGCGAACATCTGACTTTTTCACTCGTACAGCACTACGGCCACTAGATGGAGGCGAGGATCACAGGAATTTCTTTGCTTCTCAGCCCCATCTAGATTTTTTTTTTCACTATGGTTTTGCTCAGTCCTTCCTTAACCTTTATATCTTATAAATTAGGGATGCGCAGATACCAAGTACCATACTCGGTACAAGTACAGATACTTTTCCAGCTCCAAGACTAGACTAGAGAAAAATTCAAAAGCTGGAGGCAGCTGTCATTTGTAAGGAGCACACGGAGCTCCTTGGATTTGTACATCTCTGTTTTAATGCATTATTATTTTTTTATAAATATATATACTTGTATTAGGAATGCACCGATACCATTTTTCCAAGTACGAGTACTGATACTTGCCCAAGTACTCACAGATACAAGTACTGATAAATTTTTGTTTATTGTCATGTGACAGGTTTTCTAAAACAATACAGACTAATGATTTCAGGACAGTGGTGGAGAGCCAGAGCCAGGTCCCAGCTGCAACCGCTGCAACCCTGGTAGTTCTCATGAAAATGGCAAGTATCGGCATTGGTACTCGAAATCTATCAGTGCATCTCCATTATAATAAATTGTTATTAATAATTGTGAACGGCTCTGCGTACGGTTTATAAATGCATCCCAAGTTATTGGCTTTTTTTGTTGTTGCCCTCTATCAGCACATATCACAGAGTCCAACATCATTCTAGTGACAAAGGTTGATGCTGCCACTTGTGTAGCTGTGCAGCGATAGGATGACATATTGGGGAGAATTCCGCCACTTCTCTCAGTTAAGCAGATAATCCAGTTACGGTCCTTCCCTATCCCACAAATGGCTTTAAAAATGTATGCGAGCTGCCGCGGCACATTGATATAAATTTTCTCTCCTCAGAAAGAACGACTTTCATTTCCAATCACAACGTTGGCGTTGGACGCTGGCCCAAAGTGTTCCGTTCTTGATGTAATAAGAGGCGAAGCTAATGCAATAAGGAGACGCGGAGTTCTTAATTTTTAAAAAGAAGCACCTGCAGCAAATCTCCAATTCTTATAATGAACTTTCACTGTCGTCTTTTTTTTCCCCGCTTACAATATGAAATATGAAAATTTATGTTACAGGGCTGCGCTGGAAGTTGTGGGAGGTCAGTTTACTTGCCAATTCTCTTCTTGGTCTTGTTGATGGCTGTGCAGCGATAAGGCAATCTCTCATAGGGTATCTGTGGTCCAAAACTAAAGATAAATCTGTATCTCCATAATGAAGTTCCATGTGTTCTTTCCCGCTCTAAATAACCGTGTCCATCTAGAAGTTTTTAAACTTATTGCCCAAAGGATAACATTCTAAATATTAACAACCACTTACAAAGCCATCCACAACTCTGCCCCCGGCTAGATCTCAAACCTCATCCCAAAGTATCACCCTAACCGCCCCCTCCGCTCTTCCAAAGACCTCCTGCTTTCCAGCTCCCTCATCAACTCCTCCCATGCTCGCCTCCAGGACTTCACTAGAGTCTCTCCCATCCTATGGAACGCTCTACCCCAACCTGTCCATCTATCTCCCACTCTGACAGCCTTTAGGCGATCCTTTAGGACTCATCTCTTCAGGGAAGCCTATCCCACCTCAACCTAACCACTCAACCATCACGTTCTCAAAGAATTCATCCCCACACAGCTACCTCCTCATGTATCACTTGCCCCTCCCTTTTAGATTGTAAGCCCTCACGGGCAGGGCCTTCCTTACCATCTTGTCTTGAATTGTATTATATTGTAAAGCGCTGCACAAACTGTTGGCGCTATATAAACCCTGTATAATAATAATAATAATAATTATTCTTATTATTGAAGACGCCCATAGGATGTACTTCCTCAATGCATTGACAGAATTTCACTCAGGCCTGTGGATATCCACTTCCTCTAACACTTCCAAACTACAACTTTGTAACATCATCATTGCTTGCTTGAAGCAATGCATGATGGAATATGTAGTCTTGAGAAATGGAGATTGTATCACATCAAGCAGCAGGGAAAGAGAGGCAAAGCACACTGGGAATCCAGGAAGTTGTTGGAAGTGATGGGCAGACGGAAGGCAGCACTCACTACATAAAAGGGAATTTTTCTTCCTATTACAATGCTGATGTTATAACAGTGGAGGGGATGCTGGGACTTTACAACTCCTTTAAGCACTTAGATAAAGTCAAGTATCAGTCAACTGTGCTGCAGTGCTAATGTGCCAACATGGTTCATGCTGAAAGGAGGGGAGAGGAGAGTCACAGGGAAATCAACTCATCAGCTTGCTGCTTCTCCTCACTGCCCAATAACAGGCTGGGGGAAGGAGAAGACCTGTAAGTGTCTGTGAAGGTTCTCATTCATCCAGGTCATGGTATATCTCTATAAAATAAATCAAGGCAACTGGATTTGTTGTATTTTTCTTGAAGACATGTCGCTGGTCATCTGATTTGCTTTCTCAATTCAGAATTGAGAAAGCTGGCTGGATGACCAGCCAAACGTCTTCAAGAAAAATACAGCAAGTCCAGTTGCCTTGATTTATTTACTACAGATAAGACCTGTAAGTGTTGCTTAACTGTAGCAGAGAAGTCGGGTCTCCTAACCCACCAGACAGGGCTGGGTGACACAGCAGTGGAAATTTCAGAACTAGATGTTGATTGAAGCAGCGTGCAGCGTGTTGAGTGTCGGATTGCTGGAGAGCGTGCTGCTAGTCCAGGGCTTTTTAACAGTAGTATGGAAGAATACATAGTAGAAAAGCATATTTATTATTGTATATACATCCGAACTGCACTACAGAAATAAATACGGAGGCTCCAGTTGAACTTTCCAGCCTTGGCCAAACACTAAGGGAGTTATTCACAAAGGAGCTGAAGTATCCAGCCATAGCTTCGGCTGATCTTTCGGCTCTCTTCGGCCGCCGGAGTCCTCTGGTTCAGTCAAACCGGAGGGCTGCTGTATGGGCTATTCGCAATAGCCCATACAGAAGCCAAAGGCGGTCGTTCGCCCTGCAAATGACAGCTGGGCAGAGCTCACGGCTGGCCCCATCCAGTTGTAATGACAGATCAGCGTCCCCAAATGACTTGAAGATGCTGAACTGTCATTAAACAATAACAACTGGGCGAAGCTGACCGTGACATCACGGTCGGCTCCGCTCAGTTGTTATTCATTGGCCAAGACCTGCTAGAAGACTCTAGCAGGTGCCGGCCAAAAGCAGGTGCTGGCCAAAACAGTTGGGCCGAGCTACCTGTCACTGCTAGCTCCGCCCAATTGTTTATTTTTTTACATCTTTATTTTTTTATTTAAATATTTAATTACATTTAAAAAAAACAAATTTCAATCTTTTTTTTAAATACTTTTTTAATTGATTTGCTACTCTGCTCGGTACCACAGAGGTACCAAGCAGAATAGCTGAGCCGAATGTCGATCGGCGGCATTCGGCTATTCACTAACTATGTGAATAGCGGCGAACGGCAGCGGGTGAGCTGCCGGAGCTACGGCTCAGCTGATCCAGATGTTGGGTCGGCTGAATCGAAATCCTTCTGCACTTCGGCTCAGTCAAACATGCAGAGCATGTTCGGCTGACCGTAGTGCAGCCGAAGGCAGCCGATGCACGGCTGAAATCAGCCATACAAGCTGAAGTAGATAGCCGAACATTGTTCGGCTCACTTCACTTCGGCTGGGTTTTGCACTCGGCTGCCTTCGACATCTTTGTGAATGACCCCCGAAATTATCAGTTGTTGGACCCTTCAAAACAATAACGTTTTAAAACCGATCGGGTTTGATGCATTTTCTATGTTCGCTGTGGAATGGGCACGGCAGACAGGATATTATGTTATCTCAAAGTATCTCTTCACAGAGTTTAATTCTCTTGGCACAGAATCCTTTGGAGCCCAGGTATGCCCACTGGTAGCAGTCAAGATAATTAATTGATTGCCTTCAGGTGCCTCTGAATTATTCAGCGGAATGATTTGGGAATTTAAGACACCGCGTTCATTGTTGCCGGAAGATTCTATGCTCTACCTGCCTGCCGTAAAAAGTGCCAGCAGAAGGCTCGAGCCGACGTTTTAGACCACTCAAGTCTTACTTCACAATCTACTGTTGATTTATAATTACCCCGAGCCTCTCTCGCTCCTAATCAATATGCCATTTGGAGGCATGATGGGAGAATGGCTTTTGCTGAGCTCAGGAGGCTGGGCCGTGTCAATCATATGTAGATATCTTGAAGGCCTAGGGGACCTTCCTGTTTGTAAATTGCAAATTTGAAGCAGTAAAAAAAGAAAAAAAAAAGATGAAAATTAAGGACTTTTTGTGTCAGAGTTTCTGCTGATGTATGAGCCCTGAGATTTCTGATTGGAAAGGGAATTAAAGAGACACAGCCTTCTGGTGGTTCACTGCAGCAAACAGTTTTTTTGTTTCTTTTTTGTTTCAACATACTTGTTTTTCTTTTTTTTGGAATCAAGGTTATAGATGCTCATAGGTGCATAGATAGATGTTAGGAGAGACATCATAGATTCATAAATCAGGAGAGATATATATTGGGGGAGGTGGGTGCCATAGGTACTCATAAGTAGGTAGATAGGTGTCAGGGGGTTATAGTCATAGATACCTATAGATAGATGAATGTCTAGATTTTAGTAGGGACTGCAATATTATAGATTCTCATATGTGGATAGATGTTAGTAGGGAGTGCAAAAGATGTTCATACGGGGATAGATAGATGTAAGAAGAGATATCATAGATATTCATAAATCAGTAGTGAGATATATATTGTGGGAGGGGGGTGTCATAGGTACTTAGAAGTAGGTAGATAGATAGGTGTCAGTGGGTTATAGTCATAGATACCTATAGATAGGCTGATAGATAGATGTTTGTAGGAACTTTGATAGATACTCATAGGTACATAGATAGATGTTGGGAGGGTGATGGCATAGTTACTCATAGATAGGCAGATTGATAGATGTTACGGGTGATGTTAAAGGAGCTCATGGGTAAGCAGATAGATGGATATTAGGGGCCTTAAGACATAGATACTCATAGATAGGTGCATAGACAGATAAATAAGGGGGTGATGTCATAAACACCTATACACAGATCAATAGTTGTTTAGGGGGCAATGTCATAAATGTTTGTAGATAAATAGATAGATAGATAGATAGATAGATAGATAGATAGATAGATAGATAGATAGATAGATAGATTTAAGGGGTGATGTAATTAATACTCATAGATTGGTGGATGGATAGATGTTTAGGGGCATGATGTCGCAGACAGATTGATGTCGGTGAGGGTGATGTCATAAATACTCATAGATTGGTGGCTAAATAGATATTTAGGGGTTGATGCATATATTCTCATAGATTAGTGGATAGCTAGATGATTAGGGACATGATGTCGCAGACATCTATCTATCTATCTATCTATCTATCTATCTATCTATTATTAGAAACGTTTTTAGGAATGGCAGCCATGAAAGCTTACAGCACATTGCAGCCTTCGGTAAAATAAGCGAATAAACAAAGAGAATGAGAGGCAGGAGGTTGTGTAATTATTGGAGCTGATGGAGGCCAGTGCAGACGCACAGCAGTGCACAACACACAGTGACAGGCACAGCGGCTCTCCCACAATTCATACGAGCCATTGCTTTCCAAGGACTTTAAATCCCATTTAATTCTCTTCTTAACTTGGCAGCCTCCACTGTTACTCATGCACCTTGTCTCCAAGCAATCCCTTCTTTTTCCAATCCACTTTACATTTAACTGTGTACAGAATGGAAATCCATACAGCCTTTCAATTTGGAGGCGGTTTCTCGAGGCTCCCCCAGTGAAATCATGCTGACAGAGCAACACGACACAATTGCCTTAAACACGCTTTGTTGTGCTGGGTGGTTTTACTTCTTTTAGATAAAAAAAACCCAGAAAAACCCCCCACTAAAGATATAAAAGGGTAGACAAACAAGAAACGCAAACACGCAGACATGCGATACATGTTGTTGTGAGTTGCTGTTAGCTGTCTGTCCTTATCATCACAATGGCTCGGTGTCATGTTAGTAGATGCTATTTAGTTCTCATTTGAGGACCATTTATTTGTGGAAACCGCCAGATTGCTTGGTGGGCAGGATCCCAATTCTTTCTTGTGTAGCACAAAAGAGTACACAGAAAGAAAAAAGAACAATGTGAAAAGTCATAAAATAAATTTTCAAATGTTCAGTAGTATCTGTTTTTTTTTTATTCTTCTTCTTTCTTGTGCTCCTTAAAGAAGAATTCAATGATTTATTAAAATTAACCCTTGCAGTGGGGCTACCCCAGCACTGCAAGGGTTACATGCTTGTTTTGTTCTGGGGATGAAAAAAAGAAGATACACTCACAGCACTCACAGAGCATTCTGGGATTTCTAAAGAGAGAGCAGAAGCTGCTTGCTTTCAGACACTCTGGTTGAATCTTCTGTATAGAGCTGTCTTAAAGCTTAAAGTGACACTAAACTCCGGAGTTATATATTAAAAATACATTCATGTACCTTAACTATTAACAACAATGTATCTGCTTTGTGTATCACTCGGCTTAAGATCCTTAAATTACCTCTGAATTGGAGCTTAGACTGTCCTTCCTTCTGGAGGGGGGCTACTTTTGTTCCCCATGGTCCCTGTGTGTGTGTTGTAGTCACCGCTCCAAAATCACTCCTGTGATGGACTACTCTCAGTACAAATTAGTAAACTAAACATGATATTGTAGTCCATCACAGGAGCGAGGTAGGAGTGATGGGTACTTTACAACGCACACAGGGACCATGGGAAACAAAAGGAGCCCCCCTCCAGAAGGAAGGACAGTCTCAGCACCAATTCAGAGATGATTTAAGGATCTACAGCCAAGTGATACACAAATAAGATACATTTCTGTTAATAGTTAGGTTACTTGAATGGATTTGTAAGATTTAACTCTTGAGATGGCAAAGGAGGGGGAGGGGCCACTGCTCTGACTTAGTCACTTGTGTGCATAACTTTCAGCTTGAGCTGTTGATCTCTGTAAACGGTAGTCTTCAGTAGAGAAGCTGCAAAACTTGCCCTGAGAAATATCAGATTCTTACTATCCTTACTGTCTGTCTCACAAAAAAGTATCCCTAAGAGCCTATTCACACCAGGGAGGTGGCTGATCAACGCGGTTGCCGCGCTGATCTAAAAAGGGAGGTTTTGGGAGCTTTTAATCACTGAAACGCAATTAAAAACGCCCATTGAACGTGGTTCCATTGAATGCTGTATGGAAACTACACTGATCAGCGCTGCAAAAATAGTGCAGGGAGCAGTTGGGGTGGGGGCGGTTGGATCACTCGGACTGTCGCGGTCGCATGAACGGTCCCCATAGCAATGTATGGGATCGTTCATGTTGGCGGATCCGTACGGCCGAACCACCCCAGTGTGAACGGGATCTTAGACATGAAGCAGAGGTAAATTCCCCCCATCAGGGGCACAGAGAGCAATACCCAGAACCCTTCTCTAACCAGCACTAACAAAGGAAAACATTTTATCTGGAGTTTCACTTTAAGCCACCAGTTAGCACAGCTTACAAGTGACACTTTTATGATGTTCTTTTGGTATTCAGCCGGCAGACGTAGTGGGAGTACAGGTAATAACACACGGTACGGTTTGTAATACGTTTAATATTTTTTACGCTTAAAAATACATTTCATAATGAATTCATATAAGGACGTAAGTGAAGTTTTTTTCTCCATTACTCAGAAACTTTTTAAAAATCGCCTTGCGTTCCGTTTCTAAAAAACCTTTTTTCGGAGGCACTCTATGAAAACCCATATGGGTAATTTGTAAGGAGATGAAACACAAAGCCGGCGTACCGAAAATTAGCCGATGAATAAAAGGCAGTGTAATTTTCCAGGGATTCAAAAGGAAAATAAGTAATATTATGGAGGGGAATTGGTTTATTGAAGAAGACGAGATGTAATAAGAAATGGAATGTACAGAAGAGATAGCACGCTAATGTTTTATTACAGGGAAGTTCTGATGCTTCGGTGTGTGTTGGTGGATTGTAATGCCAGCAATGCCTCTGAATTATTGAAGTCATCTGAGAGTGAATGAGAGAGCTTAGATAATTAGAAAAGATGCAGTCTCTACAATGAGATTAAGCAGATCGAGAGTGTTTAATAGGTTTCCAAAGGGAAGACAGTCATGCAGTCTCCATGCACAAAGCAAAGGGATGAAAAATGAAACCACACTAAGATAATGAGTAATGGAACAGGACAACCGACATCCAGGCTATAAGACTTTGTATTAAAGAAGATTTCCGGGCATTAAAAAAAATTAACCCTTGCAGTGCATGAGGTAGCAACTCTATGGAGCAGCAATGTAGCCACCCATGGGCCTTATTCACACGAGAAATGGCCGGCATGTACAGTTCCGTGCTGTGTGCACGGCCGTATGGGGCAGCTCCCGGGAAGGACAGGTGCTGCGTGTGATTAGTAGGCAGCCCTTGTCCTTCTCTATGGAGTACGCAGCCGTACGCCGCCCTACGCTCACCCACCCTGCATGTCCGTACGGGTGAGCGCACTCGTATGCTGACAGGATGGATCCTGTCTGCGTCCGAGCTGGGACACCCGCAACTGTACGAACCTGCACTTGAGGTGAGCATAGGGCGGCATATGGCCATGTACTCCCATCGAGAAGGACAGGTGCTGTGTACTAATCACACGCAGCGCCTGTCCTTCCCGGGAGCTACCCCATACGGCCGTGCACGCAGAACGGAGCTGTATGTGCTGGCCTTTTCTCGTGTGAATGAGGCCATGGACAGCAGCATTGTGACCATGTGGGGAGGGTAATGTTAGATGGACTAGCAGATTTAGATGGACTTGGCTGACAAATGAAAAATAAGTATGTTTAGTAAATTGTCCTTTACACCCCCCACCTCAACCAGTGTAATTACGGGTGGAAAACACTTACTTTTGGCCCTGCTCTGCAGATCACTGTGCATACCTGTCAGGTGCCTCAACTCCTTTGCTGAAAAAGTCCAGGATGGGACAGGTGTCCCCTGCCACTATGCCATTCATTATTACAGATGGGGCCATACTCAAGGAGGACATAGCTATCCACATATATAGAACTGAACGGGGTGAGTTACGTAGTGGACCCATGGCCCAACCAGGATTTTCGAGGCTGTGCAGCAGTAAGGTTCTCCGGGGTGGGGCTCAAAGTTAGTATTTCAGAAAGGTGGTAGGAAGGGGAAATAGGTAAAGTTATAATGGACAAGTCTCCATTTCACTTTTTGTTTTTCTGAAATGACACCGGTTTCCTTTTTTTGTGGACAGTTTCAATCCAAACTGTGTTTATCTGAGTTTTTCCTTAACCATTGACGAACTATGCTGCTATTAGCCTGGGTAATGGAAGATTTCAATTGTAAAGGGAATTATTGTTAAAAAAAAAAGTACTGTATAAAATTATTTTCCTTTTCTTCCTTTTTATCCTCCAAACTTTTCTCCATTAGCTGTATCATAGTGTTTGTGCTGATATATACGAGCCATTGCTTTCCAAGGACTTTAAATCCCATTTAATTCTCTTCTTAACTTGGCAGCCTCCACTGTTACTCATGCACCTTGTCTCCAAGCAATCCCTTCTTTTTCCAATCCACTTTACATTTAACTGTGTACAGAATGGAAATCCATACAGCCTTTCAATTTGGAGGCGGTTTCTCGAGGCTCCCCCAGTGAAATCATGCTGACAGAGCAACACGACACAATTGCCTTAAACACGCTTTGTTGTGCTGGGTGGTTTTACTTCTTTTAGATAAAAAAAACCCAGAAAAACCCCCCACTAAAGATATAAAAGGGTAGACAAACAAGAAACGCAAACACGCAGACATGCGATACATGTTGTTGTGAGTTGCTGTTAGCTGTCTGTCCTTATCATCACAATGGCTCGGTGTCATGTTAGTAGATGCTATTTAGTTCTCATTTGAGGACCATTTATTTGTGGAAACCGCCAGATTGCTTGGTGGGCAGGATCCCAATTCTTTCTTGTGTAGCACAAAAGAGTACACAGAAAGAAAAAAGAACAATGTGAAAAGTCATAAAATAAATTTTCAAATGTTCAGTAGTATCTGTTTTTTTTTTATTCTTCTTCTTTCTTGTGCTCCTTAAAGAAGAATTCAATGATTTATTAAAATTAACCCTTGCAGTGGGGCTACCCCAGCACTGCAAGGGTTACATGCTTGTTTTGTTCTGGGGATGAAAAAAAGAAGATACACTCACAGCACTCACAGAGCATTCTGGGATTTCTAAAGAGAGAGCAGAAGCTGCTTGCTTTCAGACACTCTGGTTGAATCTTCTGTATAGAGCTGTCTTAAAGCTTAAAGTGACACTAAACTCCGGAGTTATATATTAAAAATACATTCATGTACCTTAACTATTAACAACAATGTATCTGCTTTGTGTATCACTCGGCTTAAGATCCTTAAATTACCTCTGAATTGGAGCTTAGACTGTCCTTCCTTCTGGAGGGGGGCTACTTTTGTTCCCCATGGTCCCTGTGTGTGTGTTGTAGTCACCGCTCCAAAATCACTCCTGTGATGGACTACTCTCAGTACAAATTAGTAAACTAAACATGATATTGTAGTCCATCACAGGAGCGAGGTAGGAGTGATGGGTACTTTACAACGCACACAGGGACCATGGGAAACAAAAGGAGCCCCCCTCCAGAAGGAAGGACAGTCTCAGCACCAATTCAGAGATGATTTAAGGATCTACAGCCAAGTGATACACAAATAAGATACATTTCTGTTAATAGTTAGGTTACTTGAATGGATTTGTAAGATTTAACTCTTGAGATGGCAAAGGAGGGGGAGGGGCCACTGCTCTGACTTAGTCACTTGTGTGCATAACTTTCAGCTTGAGCTGTTGATCTCTGTAAACGGTAGTCTTCAGTAGAGAAGCTGCAAAACTTGCCCTGAGAAATATCAGATTCTTACTATCCTTACTGTCTGTCTCACAAAAAAGTATCCCTAAGAGCCTATTCACACCAGGGAGGTGGCTGATCAACGCGGTTGCCGCGCTGATCTAAAAAGGGAGGTTTTGGGAGCTTTTAATCACTGAAACGCAATTAAAAACGCCCATTGAACGTGGTTCCATTGAATGCTGTATGGAAACTACACTGATCAGCGCTGCAAAAATAGTGCAGGGAGCAGTTGGGGTGGGGGCGGTTGGATCACTCGGACTGTCGCGGTCGCATGAACGGTCCCCATAGCAATGTATGGGATCGTTCATGTTGGCGGATCCGTACGGCCGAACCACCCCAGTGTGAACGGGATCTTAGACATGAAGCAGAGGTAAATTCCCCCCATCAGGGGCACAGAGAGCAATACCCAGAACCCTTCTCTAACCAGCACTAACAAAGGAAAACATTTTATCTGGAGTTTCACTTTAAGCCACCAGTTAGCACAGCTTACAAGTGACACTTTTATGATGTTCTTTTGGTATTCAGCCGGCAGACGTAGTGGGAGTACAGGTAATAACACACGGTACGGTTTGTAATACGTTTAATATTTTTTACGCTTAAAAATACATTTCATAATGAATTCATATAAGGACGTAAGTGAAGTTTTTTTCTCCATTACTCAGAAACTTTTTAAAAATCGCCTTGCGTTCCGTTTCTAAAAAACCTTTTTTCGGAGGCACTCTATGAAAACCCATATGGGTAATTTGTAAGGAGATGAAACACAAAGCCGGCGTACCGAAAATTAGCCGATGAATAAAAGGCAGTGTAATTTTCCAGGGATTCAAAAGGAAAATAAGTAATATTATGGAGGGGAATTGGTTTATTGAAGAAGACGAGATGTAATAAGAAATGGAATGTACAGAAGAGATAGCACGCTAATGTTTTATTACAGGGAAGTTCTGATGCTTCGGTGTGTGTTGGTGGATTGTAATGCCAGCAATGCCTCTGAATTATTGAAGTCATCTGAGAGTGAATGAGAGAGCTTAGATAATTAGAAAAGATGCAGTCTCTACAATGAGATTAAGCAGATCGAGAGTGTTTAATAGGTTTCCAAAGGGAAGACAGTCATGCAGTCTCCATGCACAAAGCAAAGGGATGAAAAATGAAACCACACTAAGATAATGAGTAATGGAACAGGACAACCGACATCCAGGCTATAAGACTTTGTATTAAAGAAGATTTCCGGGCATTAAAAAAAATTAACCCTTGCAGTGCATGAGGTAGCAACTCTATGGAGCAGCAATGTAGCCACCCATGGGCCTTATTCACACGAGAAATGGCCGGCATGTACAGTTCCGTGCTGTGTGCACGGCCGTATGGGGCAGCTCCCGGGAAGGACAGGTGCTGCGTGTGATTAGTAGGCAGCCCTTGTCCTTCTCTATGGAGTACGCAGCCGTACGCCGCCCTACGCTCACCCACCCTGCATGTCCGTACGGGTGAGCGCACTCGTATGCTGACAGGATGGATCCTGTCTGCGTCCGAGCTGGGACACCCGCAACTGTACGAACCTGCACTTGAGGTGAGCATAGGGCGGCATATGGCCATGTACTCCCATCGAGAAGGACAGGTGCTGTGTACTAATCACACGCAGCGCCTGTCCTTCCCGGGAGCTACCCCATACGGCCGTGCACGCAGAACGGAGCTGTATGTGCTGGCCTTTTCTCGTGTGAATGAGGCCATGGACAGCAGCATTGTGACCATGTGGGGAGGGTAATGTTAGATGGACTAGCAGATTTAGATGGACTTGGCTGACAAATGAAAAATAAGTATGTTTAGTAAATTGTCCTTTACACCCCCCACCTCAACCAGTGTAATTACGGGTGGAAAACACTTACTTTTGGCCCTGCTCTGCAGATCACTGTGCATACCTGTCAGGTGCCTCAACTCCTTTGCTGAAAAAGTCCAGGATGGGACAGGTGTCCCCTGCCACTATGCCATTCATTATTACAGATGGGGCCATACTCAAGGAGGACATAGCTATCCACATATATAGAACTGAACGGGGTGAGTTACGTAGTGGACCCATGGCCCAACCAGGATTTTCGAGGCTGTGCAGCAGTAAGGTTCTCCGGGGTGGGGCTCAAAGTTAGTATTTCAGAAAGGTGGTAGGAAGGGGAAATAGGTAAAGTTATAATGGACAAGTCTCCATTTCACTTTTTGTTTTTCTGAAATGACACCGGTTTCCTTTTTTTGTGGACAGTTTCAATCCAAACTGTGTTTATCTGAGTTTTTCCTTAACCATTGACGAACTATGCTGCTATTAGCCTGGGTAATGGAAGATTTCAATTGTAAAGGGAATTATTGTTAAAAAAAAAAGTACTGTATAAAATTATTTTCCTTTTCTTCCTTTTTATCCTCCAAACTTTTCTCCATTAGCTGTATCATAGTGTTTGTGCTGATATCTGTCATAGATCCCTTTTGCTTCTTTAATCTGATCTTTCAGCTTCAGCTCCGTCACTCAGATGCATTGAGAAAAGCTATTATCAGTAGGCAGAATATCTAATATAACAGCAGTGCAAATACAATTTATTTCACTGCCCATTGATTGAGAAATGTTTCATGTATGGCTGGTCATCGAAGATGTCACTGGCTTTTTCTGGGGAACGCTCAAAATGCATGCTACTATTTTTAATTGGTCATCCTACTTTATCTCCAATATAATGGTTATCTTAATGGTGATTAAAAGTTTGCTTTCATTTAAAGGAATAATTTACCTTTTAAAAAAAAAGCATTTATTCATTTCTTGTGTGGAGCCTGCAAAGCAATGTAACTGTGATCAGTAGATTGCAGGTGTAATGCTCCTGCAGACTGTTCCTCCATTCCATGGTCCATATGAAGATACTGAACTTTGGTTATGAGGGTGGAAGAAGCAATCAATGAACTACAAGCACAGTGACCTTTCCACACTCATGCTCCATTGAGATCTACCAGACACAGCTGCGTCCAATCCAAAAATATACAGAATGCATCAGGGAGGGGGGGGGGGTTTGGGGGTGG
>NW_017307570.1:213353-238707 GCF_000935625.1 Nanorana parkeri
GGGGGGTTTGAGGGTGTGGGGTTGGGGAATGTGACCGTGTTTCATGTTACATCCTAAATATGGGTGCAACATTAAATGTGGTCAGAAAGGTGGTCTGTTCTTTTAATAAGATTAGAGGATCTGCATCTAACTAAACGTTAAAGGGGGTTTCCATGTTTCCTGTAACCTATCCTCTTCAAGCTTTCTCATCCTGTCTACCTCTGGCATGGGCAAATTAGTATGGAATTCAGAGGTCAGTTGTTCAGTCCAGGAACCAGTATGATCTTTTTTAGGAGCCAGCTCCATTGACAACATCTAGAGAGACCTCAAAAGTTAGGCGCCAGATGTAATTTTTAAGGAGCACTGTCGACCTGACTTCAGCCCTTGTCTACCTGCTCTCTTCATAGGGTTTGGGAAGCTTGTGGTATCACATTTCCAGGCATTGATCTGGTTTCCCTTCTCTCCTATGAGCATAAAGTGACACTAAATTAAGGAGTTAAATCTTAAAAATACATTCAAGTACCTTAACTATTAGGAAAAATGTATCATATTTGTATATCACTCAGCTGTAGATCCTCCAATCATCTCTGAATTGGTGCTGACACTGTCCTTCCTTCTGGAGGGTGGCCTCTTTTGTTTCCCATGGTCCCTGTGTGTGTGTTGTAAAGTAGTCACCGTTCCAAGCTTGCTCCAGTGATGGACTACAATCTCAATACAAATCAGTAAACTAAACGTGAGATTATAGTGGTGATGGGTACACATATACCAATAAAAACTGCCCAAAACTACAAAAAAGAAATGTGACCTACGCAACATTTTAACTGTACAGTTATTTAAAAAATCAAGTATTAAAAAAAATACTTTCATTATTCACACTTAAAAAAACAGTTTTTATTGCAAAAGAAACAAAACCGAAAAGAGAACACAAGCGAATGGAATTCCAAGTGGCGTTTATGTGCCCTGACAAAGTCACTAGAAAATGGATGTTCAAAACACTGTAACCTTCCTGATATATTTGCCATAATTTGTTTTTGATTTATACATCTCCGAGTCTTTCAATTTGTGCCGAATGTTTTACTCAATAGCCCGCCAAGGTGCCTACCGATGATAAATCTTCAAAATACAAGTAATCAGGAGTTCTACAAAACTGTATCACGCCAAATGTACCCTTTTTATTTTATGCCATGATAATGGAGGAGAGTTCCATCAATGCCTTCCAAAGTTTAAGGCTACAATACAAAGTTAGCCAGGGCAGTATTTACCAAAGACATCCATGGGCTTTTCTTTGAGGTATTTATTCTTTTTTATTGCCTTCCATGACCATCTACCAACTCAGGTAAATCCAGCTGTAAAACTGAGAGGGACAGAAGGTGTAGGGGCAGTATGGGACAGGGTTGTTGGTTAGACATCACGAGAATCTCTGTAGCTCACGATAAGGACTTTAAAATCTTTAGCAGTATCTAAGTTGACATTGGGCATGCTATATACAACCCAAAAAACTTAATTGATGTACACAGAGTGATGCGGAGGATGCCATGTCCTTCTGCCCCACTGGTGAAAGGACCTGGTTTATTGTGTTGCATCTTTTTTCATCTTCCACCATAATCTTACTTTCTGGCTTTTGGTCACAGAACCACAAAGGTAGTTAGTGATGGAAGAGTTTTCTTTGTCACATTCTATGATGATAGGTATGAACTGGGAGCAAGTTGATATTCAATGGCCATTATGTGTTACTGACTGGCCGTCCCGCTCAATGTGTAAATGGTGAAGAATCTCCACTTAGGACCTCTAGTCTGACAAATCTTATTGATACTGGCCCAGGGAGCAAATTACCACCAGGCCAGTCCTCCCTTGATACCAAAGCAGTCTTCCTGCTGGCTCTTGCAGCATACACACAAAAGTGGAAGCACTGGATCTTCCAGCTGAACAACATTAGCTATTCTTCTAGCATACCTCCTAGGATATCCATGGCATATTGAGCGAGAATCTAAAGGGCTCCAAGTCACTCACATGACTGTGTCAGTAAGAGTGTCAGGCCCCAGCTTACAAACTAAACTCTGACAAACATCTGCCATGACAGTGAGGGATTGCTGGGACAATTACTGTTGTGCAATGTTAGTTTCTCACCTGTTTAGCTGGTGCAGATGTGTGTCACCTGTTCCACAATCTGCAAGTTGTGGAACCTAGACCTGTATGGTACTATGTTAAGAAAAGGCAGCCTTTTGCACTTAAAAAAATCCTTTTTTATAGAAACTGCTACCGAATATAAACTATTTAGATTTCAACAACTTATTGATAGTGTATGTTATTAGTAAACCAAATAATGAATGAAATCTCTTTCTGAAGACCAAACTTTTTCCCCGTGGGGCTTTAAGGTCAGTAGAAAAGAAGCAAATGCCTAAATCCTTTTTGTTCTTGGCGAGACATTTGCCCATCTATGGCTACCTATACAAAAGGTTGATGAGTGTGTTCCATACCTTATATGTTAGCAGTATGACTTCATTTAAGTTTCTAGGAAGTAATTCTGCAGGCATGGCCAACGCCAAAGAAGATAGTTATGGCCCAACTCCAAGCTGTCCATGAAAAATACATAGTGACAGCCAGTATATAAAAGATATACTGCTTGTTTAGTTTAGGGGGCATGTCATAGTGAGTAATACTTACCTTTCACCTTGGTCCCTGATCAGTTGCCCCACCCCCCGGCCTCCTTCTCTTCTCTTGACAACATCACATACAATGCAATGGTCACTGGTCCTGCGTTGCATTTGATGACATCAGTTGGTGGGCAGCTACACAACTGGAGAACATGAGCAGGGTCTGTTGTGGAGAAAGCCTGCCGGATTATGGATTGAGGTAAGTCATACATTCCATTAGAGCACCCGTAGAACTAATGAGTAGAAGTTTTCTGGGGAAGAATGGGGGCTATTCAGTCAGGAGTGCCACATTAGACACTGATGGCTGCCATGGCCAGACAAGAGAGGTAAGTTAGCACCTAGGTAGAGGGTGTCTGGGTTACATTGGGTTAGGAGGCTAGGAAATGTACAGTTGCCTTTTAATTTTTCTTTTGTGTTGACTTGCTGTTTAAAGCTTCATACGAAAAAGGGGTTAATCATTTGCCACACATGTTTATCACTTGTATATGTGGTATATGTGTGAACATTTTTTTTTTCTCGGAATGCTATATATAAGAGATCCAATAGCACCGAGGCTGCATACAAATAATTCTAGTGTATAATGGAATCAGGAACGGAGAACAATATAACAATACCTCTGTAGCCATGAATCACAGCTCATCTATTGTTTTTCTCACTCTCTATGAATTGTCTACCTCCGAATGAAACTCTGGAATTTAATCATCAGGAGTTTATTACATTTTAGTTCACCATTTCAGCTCCTGAAGCTGGTTTCCATACAGAACACTTTGTTCTGGGAAAGAAAGGTTATGTGTTATGGTATAGCTATGAATATATTACAGACCTGCCCGGAGTCACGCAAGAGTTCTTAGGTCAGCCGGTCACGGGATCTGTGATTTAGGTATTTTTACTTTGAAGTATGAGAAAAGCAACATTCTGAAAGATTGTTAAAGGTATATGTCAGTCAAAATGAAAAGGTCAGCTCAGAAGAAACATTACCTCTCAGGGCTTCCATGGAGAACAGCAATTCTTAAAGTGAACCTGTCCCATCTATGATAGACCACTCGCCCTTCTGCTGGTACATGCCTTTCCTACAATTCACCGCCGGTTGGGTTTATTGCCCTCTTGGAGAAGGTCACATTGCTTCCTCATATCTGGAAATACAAGTTATCACCATGGGCTTCAGCAGATGAACAGGGAGATGGTGAAGATATCACTCTGTTGGGAGAGTCTCAAAATTCCCTTACTTCATAATGTGTCTCATGCCTCGACGCCAAAACAGCCGTCAAGGCATGAGCTCCACTAGACCTTTGAATGTATGCTGTTGTATCTGGCACCAAGCCATCAGTAACAGATCCTTCAGGTTCTGTAAGTTGTGAGGTGGGGCCTTCTTCATTCCCCACATGCATCAGTTAGCCTTGGCCGCCCATGACAGTTTACCAGTTTTCGATCTTTTCCTTCCTTCCTCTTGAAAAAACTTCTTGACCCTGTTTCACACTTACCTAGGCCTCTGTTCCATTTGTGCTGTGTTCTTCCACCAAACTCATACACTTTATGCAGAAATTGTCCTCACCGGGTACTCTTCTTCCTGTGAATGCGTTTGACAGCCCCATTCATTCCTATGGGGGGCCTTAATTATGGAAGTCTCGAGCCTTCCTGCAGAGTGTGGTTCTCCCCTTTGGAATACATGGGGCACATGTGCAGGAAGAATAAGACACTTTCGGAAGTAAGTCGTTGCATCTTCGGGTGGACCAGAACAGTGAAGACCGCTGGCACAAGGCACACACAGGGGTTGAGGGAAGCATTTAAATGACAATCATAACAAAGGTACAGCTGTCCTTTAAAGCAATTCTTGATGTGGCTTTTAGATGTTTAAATACTTGCTCCTTTCTATTAAAGATACTGTACTTATACATGTTTAAATACTTGCTCTTCTTTTAGATTTTAGGCTTTCAGGGGCAGGAACCACCTAACCATTGTGTCTTGAATTGTTTTGTAACTGTAATGTCTTCCTTATATTTTAAAGTGCTGTGCAAACTGTTGATGCTATATAAATCCTGTATTATAATAATAATATTGTATCAAATATAGTGATTTGTAAATTAGCCACTAGAGGGAGCTAACAATCAGTTTGCAATTACTCTGTCCTTCCTTCTAGACCACTGATGAGATAAGCCACACAAGGAGTGCATTGTTTTCATTTTGCCACTTGACTGCTAGACTTGCATTGTTAGAAAAAGCATTAGAGCATAACCATTGTGTAGGAAAAGCCTGCACATGTAATAATCAAATTGGCTATGTGCATATTTAGTTACAACTTACAAATAGTAACAGATGGTTATTTGTCTTAAACTAATCTGTTTTATGTCTATACCTATATTTTAAAAAAGAGAATATTAAAAAGACATTCTCTTTAACCTATGTCTTTGAGTTATAACTAATTATACAGTATACACACAAGCACAGCATGCCAATGTAGTGTCTTTGGTAGGAAATGAACTCAGGACCTCAGCTCTGAGAGGCCGCTCTAGTGAGGTCACTATGTCACCCTGATGAACGGACCCTGCGTGGCTCTTAAACCCTCTCAAATAAATACAAACAAGAATTTATAAGTATTCATCGAGTGCTGGTGATCTTCATTTGTATCAAGACTTAGTATTGCACGGCGCCATCCGTGATCATCACTGCGAGCACCACCATTTACTGTATGGTTCCAAACCCTTTAAGGAGTGCATGGGATACATCTGGATAACGCTCTGATGAGAGACATATGTGTGTCTCCTTTGTCAAAGTTAAACCTCTCTTTATCCCACTCTGATTTCAGTAATGTCATACATAGCGGCCGCATGTTACACTCATGAGCGTACAATTGTGCGTGGGTGTCTGTTCAAACAGAGGATTTCGTAAGTCTTTTATACTTTTTCGGGGCCAGCCAGCAAATAAGCCTCTTACAGAACTTTCCTCTCTGTGTGCCGATACATTGTTACTCTAAAATATAGTCAGATTAAGGCCCTGTTCTGTCAAAAGGTTTTTGTGTATTCAAATTAGTTGGTTTTTTTTTCCTGATTTCAGACGTACTGAAAATTTTTTGTTCCAAAGAGAATTGAGAATTCATTTGTGTCAGCTAATCCTTAACACCAAATATCATCAGTTGGCTTTCATAAGTAGGAGGATTCCTGCTGTTAGACTGATAGGGTGATCATTCTGTGCTGTACAGAAGCAAGTTCAACCAGTCTTATTTTGTAAAATGTGATTATAAGAGGAGGATAAATCCCATTCTCTGGAAGAAAAGCAATGGAATTAGTCTGAATGAAATAGGGGGACATGTTCCATCCCATAGGGCAGGTTGTTGTTTTTTGTCTTTTTTTTAATTAGACTGTGGTAGCCAGGTAAGTTACTGAGTATAATCAGAAAATTGTTCATAATTAAAAACTCAACTCTGGGCAGATATATAAGACTCAAATGAATGCAGCTCTGCAATCATTAATGCATTGTTAAATGTTTTAGGTTGAATGCAAGCAGTGTAGGTAGTTGGAGTTGACCTGTTATAGGCCTCTTGTAATCTACTGTACAGCACAGGGAGTACAAAGAGACAATTGGGTGTGCAGAAGTGCAAGGAACATGCTGATAGGAGAAAAGAGCACATTTACAGAAAGTTGAGCTTATTAGTATGCTGCTACTCCTTGTCACTCTTTACAATGTAATATCAAGGTTTGCAAAGACATTTGGTGCACACAAAGTGTATTTATTTCTTTTGTGACCATTGAAGAATATATTTACTATAAATTAATGTGTTTCTGCCTGGAGTTCAGCTTTAAATGCCTAATTATTGATCTAGGAAAGGCATCTCAATAATCAGAGGACCCAAAGGGCATGAAACAATTACCATTCAGTTGATGGCAAGGTAAAACCTGCAATAAAGCTGTGAAATAAACAGGGGAACAGGAAAGGATGGATGGGAACTTATTAGAAGACTTCAGGAACCTAATAATCTTTATTTAAGTCTCTAAGTCTACCTAAGTTGGGTCCCGCCCCTATGAGGAACTGGCCAATAGTTTAACCTAAAGATTTAGAGGGGGATATGAGGGAACTCACTGGAAGACTGAAGAAGCTATAAAGTAAATAATCCCCACTTACCTATACTTAGGTAAGGTCCCAATTCCCACCCCTAAAAGAATCTGGCCAATAACTTAACCTAAGGATATGTTAGGAACAGGAGAGGATAGGAGGGAACATATTAGAAGACTGCAGGAAGCTAAAAAGTAAATAATCCCCACTCACCTATACTTAAGTAGAGTCCCAATTCCTACCCCTACCAGGATCCGGCCAATAACTTAACCTAAGGATACGTTGGTTCAGGCCAATAAATCACTCTTTTGCATTGCCATCCTTCCATCAGCCAAGGCTCCCTTTCTTTATGCCTCTTGGATCTTTTCTTCAGTAGCAATTGGGTTTCTTAATTTAAAATTTGAAGAAAGGAACCCGATTCTATCATTGGCTCTCAGTCCCACGTCATTTGGGCCTGACTGTCCATGTTGCCCTTACTAACCCATCGGATCCCAGATGCCATGTGGGTCCAGTTCAAGTCATAAAATGAAATCGTGAATCAATTAGGATGACTGAAAGGATTAGTCAAATTGAAAGTTTTCACTTTCCTCAAAATCAGTTCAAAATCAGAAGAGCTTGGTAAAATTTGGAGTTTTAGTAACATGAAGTGCAGTCAATTGGGAAGGTAAAGTTCAGCTGGTTTCTGGTGGTGGGTGCATCAGGGGCTCTAAATGGCATCTAAGAGTTAAAGAAGACCTTTTGTAATTTTTATTAAATTTAAAACTTTATCTTTGAACTACAACTTTTAAGTTAAATTCCATTCTAGCTGCACATTGAAGACGCCTACAAAGTACGGCACCAGAGGTCACTAACAAGGTTGTGTTTATTAGAAAAGCCATGTGATCGCCATGCCAGCAATTAATTAAGCTTTTTTAGAAAATTTGAAGAACATTTCACCTAAGTACTCCACATGGCGAACTTTCAGGATAACTTTGGAGCAAGTATTTGTAATTTGACTGCAAATTAAGTTCCCTGAAATCCCTGGTAGCTATTAGGAACACAACACTTTTCATTTTCTTTTGTTTTTTTTGTGAGGCCATTGTCTAAATGGTTGCACTGCAAAGGTTATTTGGTAAAACAGAGCTGAAGTAGAAACATTATAAAGCAGGGTCGGAATTTGTTTCAGACACATGTAATAATGTTCTTACATTGCCTTATGGCCTCTTAGCTGCCTCCAGTTTCTGTATGAAATATTGATTTGCAGGGTGTTAGCCAATAGCTACTCAAAAATACTTTATTTTACATTAAAGAAGTGCTGGACTTCCAATTAGACGTATGTACCGTTCATAATCTATTTTGGGCCAATGAAGGAGAAAAAGATATGGTTCCAGCACCCTTATGCTTCTCTTTTTTAACCTTTGCTTGCAGTTAAAAGTTGCACTTGCTTGCAGTTAAAAGTCTTCTATAATATTAACACCCTTTCTCCTCACTCCTCACATCTGTGCTTTTTCTCAGGGTACGAACTAAGCAATTTATAGAGCTTGCCAAAAGATGGCCGGAATTAAAATGACACTAAACTCAGGAGTTAAAACTTAAAAATACATTCAAGTACCTTAACTATTCACAAAAATGTATGTTATTTGTGTATCACTGGGCTATAGATCCTCCAATCATCTCTGAATTGGTGCTGACACTGTCCTTCCTTCTGGAGGGTGGCCTCTTTTGTTCCCCATGTGTCCCTGTGTGTGTTGTATAGTAGCCACAGATACACATAACAGATATAACAGATACAAGGGTGTCCTGCTTGCATACAGTTCTGGACTCCCTTCAAAGTTTCACACTGATGATAATAAAGTGGAGGTCAGTTCAAAGCATTACACGGACTGTGACATATGTTTGCAGCTTATACACCATGTAGCATCAGGTCCCAATTACCTATACCCCTTTAAGCCTCTTCCTACTGTTGGCACACTTTGACTATGCACTGCATTCATCACAGTGGGCTATGTGGGCCACATCTTGCTTTTGTTTGCAGTGCCAAGGCATGCCTCCCACAGGGATTCTTCACAGAGACAGTCCCTCGTGTGGAGGGTCTGTCCCTTATCGGAACCAAATACCTCTGTCCCTCATTCCTCCTCAGTTGTCCCTCTTTCTAGGTTTGATGCACAGAAGGTTCTATTTAACTACCAAAGTTGTTAATCTGCACTAAGATCTTCATCCTATGACTTCATGTTCTTTTTATTATTTCAAAAAGCCACTATAAAGGAAAAGTAATGGTGGAAAACAACAATTTTGGGTTTAAATTAGATAAACACATACGGGGAAGGAAGGTTGCATTAGAATTGCATATTTGGAGTGGTGGTGGGATCTCTTTGAATGGGGATTTGCGTTGTTTTTGAATTCTGGGTTTAACCAATCATTTTGGCAGATAATGGAGACATAACTGGAGACATAATAGGAGTGTGTCCATTGCCTACATACATTGTGCTGGAAAGTGTCCCTTTCTCATCTCAGAAAGTTAGGAGGTATGCCCAGGGTTGCCCTGATCTTTCACAATCCCAGCAACACCCAAGGCAAATAATTCATGCAAATAATTTGTTAAAGTGTATAGGGTTGAAGGCCGGGCAAAATTATAATAAAAACCAAGAAGTACAAAATGTACAGAAAAGGCATGTAGACATAATCAATACGTAAATATACTTGTCAATAAATAGATTTCTCAAGTGACTGTTAGATACTGGGGTCTGTCTACATTACATAGGAATACCACCCCAGAGATTAGAAAGAAAATGATGACAGATGCACTAAATGCACTTATGATTAAAGCAGGCTGTGGAGGATGAAGGATGAAGTGTGTGGATGGATCTGTAGAAAGACAAATCTCTAGAGATTATCTTTTTCTTTTTCTTTTTTTTGGCATGAGGAGCTGCTGTATTTGGTTTTCAGTTTGTTAATACACAGAACAGATTTGAAAATAATAATGATAATAATATTATTTTTATTATTGATAATAATAATTATTATTATTTTACTACTACAAAAATATATTTAAAAAAAATAATAATAACAATAGCAAAAATATATGAAAAATAATAACAAAAATAATAATATTTACTATAACACTTATTATTATTATTATTATTATTAATAGCATCATCATCTTTCTCTGTCTACCTCATTTTTTGTATCTTCCCTAAGGGCTCCTGCATACGGTTATATAAAAATATGGCAGCTAGTGTGCAGGATTTTGCTGGCAGAAAAGATCCTGCGTACAAAATGCTCTGAACGCTATATACATGCGCACATGTAGCTTTGTCCACGATTACATACAAACAATGTACAGTACAGCACAAAGTTGCCCTTTCAGTTGCATTTTTAATGGTCGTGTGCAAGAGTCCTAAAGTGTGTGTAGCCAAAAAGTTTAGGCCAATGTTTTTTTTAATTTCCTATTGGGCAGATTTGTGGAGACTGCTTTGTTTTCCAGTTCTCCCCAACCAAAATGGACAAGAAATAACAAGAAAGAAGTACGGTATGTGTTTTTTTGTATGTGTGTGCTAGGGATGTGGCCTAGGAAACAAAAGAATGGCAGCCCAATGAAAGTTTGGGAACCACAGCTCTATCTGGACCTCTTTTTATTCTTTAACCCTCCAAATCTTTAAATGGATTTTCAAAACCCATCTTTTCAGGAAAGTGACAACATCTATCAAAAGTTTCTCCAAAGCTTCTTCGACAACTGCTGTATCTGTACCTCAAGTACAGTTGCCCCATCTGCTTTCTGGTGATATCTGTCCCTTCTTCGTTTAGATGGCTTGTTTTGGAAGGTTCACAGTGTGTGGTTCTGCTATATGGATCAGTATTTTAAATAATAATGGGAACCCTGACCAAAAGAGCTTGAAATCATGGACTGATATTAACTACACCCATGATTCACCCTACCTCCATCCATTTTTGGGTGAAGCTCCACCTCTACAAGCTTGTATATCAGCAGCAAAAAAAACTCCTTATTTTTGTTTCACAAGCAAGGCTTCATTTTTATTTTTGCATATTATCTGATATGTTCTGATGCACAGATGGCCGTAAAAGAATCTTATGAGGGATTTACATATCTTTGTCCTTAAGCAAGGATTATACATGTAGCTTTTATGTTCTGAGAGGTAGTTATATTATGCAAGTTTTCAGATACCGTGCCATCTGTTGGACATTTTCCTTGTCTAGGTCTCTAGTTTGGGCCACTCACCTGGGCCACTTGAAAGTGGATACATGACCTCTAATTGTGACACAGCTGTTATATATATATGTTTATTAATTTTACAGGGTGCAGTATTATTTTATATTGCTTTGATGCTGTATAGTTGTCTAACTCCTTCTGTATTAGGTGCAAGTGGAGATCCAGAACTGCAGACCTAGGTTACATATAATAACCAAAAGTGTATTCTTAACCTTTGCAGTAGGGCTACCCACAGACTGCAAAGGTTAAGTGCTAATTTTCATCTGAGGACGAAAATAACAAGATATTCTTACCAGAGCCTCGCAGACTGCTGGCTGTTAGACTTGTCCCTCCAGCCTGTCTCTTCATCTGTTCTAGTGATGATATGTTCCTTAGCATCCTCACGTTCAATACACTGTATAGGACGTGATGACTGACAGGGCCTTAGACCACCGTAGCAGAGCGGACTAGACTAACAGCCAGCCGGCTTTGAGGTGCAGGTGAGTATATCTTCGTTATTTTCCTACCTAGACAAAAACGATCACTTAACCCTTGCAGCCCAGGGATAGCCCCACTGTAAGAGTTAAGCATATGTATGCTTGGAGTTCTTCCTTAAGCGGTGGCATGCAAGTACTAGTGGTTTCTTAACATTTTCCATCAGAAAGTGATAATGGTTCAGCGATCTAATGGCTGTAAGTTGAGGAAGGCAAGAATTGATATATCTTGAAAAGCTGTGAGTACTACTTGACATTAGTACAGTAGGGGCATTTATTACATGTTTCTATAAGATTTATTCATTTTCAATAGGAGATGTGCAGAATGTGGCAGTCAAAACACGTGTTATCATGTCAAAAGTGGGCAGGGTGGGTAGCACAACCTATCAGGGAAGAAACAGACTCTTGTGAAGGGTTTTTTTCAGCCAGTATTGTGGTTTAGTGTTCAGATGCCTTCATGATAAATTGTCAGGGCAGACCTATCCTCTTTCTCATGGCCATTAGTATGCTGAACAATGATATTTGCATTTTGGTAACTGGAGGCCTACAAAGACCTATTTTATAAAAACAACATTCCAATGCCTCTTGTGTATAAAATGTAACTTAGCAGTAGCAGGGTTATTATAGGGAATCTTTACCCATCCAGGATAAAGTGACAGGTTCTGTTAAATGCTTAAATGCTTACCCACCTACCCATCTCATGCTCATCTTCACCAAATTCCACCAGAAACATGGCTAACTCTGTGTAAGCTCCTTTCTATTTAGTGTCAGAGCTTACTCAAGGTTAAAGTTACTGGAAACCCAAAATATATGTTTCAGTACGTCTGGCATCATACCCCACTGTATAAAATGTTTTTTTTTTGTCTAATTTGCAGATCCTAAGCCACTGCCTGGCGATCATTGGGCCCCCTATCTGATAGGTACCCCAGTGGCATGTGGAAGGCTGATGCTAATTGTAAAGCAGAAACTTAGCATTGTCATCCTACAACAGGAAGTGCTGTCATTTATTATAGGCTTTCTGTTAGCGCTGACAATTTACACAGCGCACATTCACATCAGTACCTGCCTCAAGGAGCTTACAATCTAAGGTCCCTCTCTCACATGCATGCATACATGGCCAATTTAGACAGGAGCCAATTAACCTTCCAGCATGACTTTAGAGTGTGGGAGGGAACCCACTCAAACACAGGGAGAACAAAGTAATTGGAGATGGTGCCGTGACCGGGAACCGCTATGGTACAAGGCAGAAGTGCTAACCACTACCCATGGTGCTGCCCCAATCTGGCAGGATCTCCAGATAAGAAACTTTGCAACAAATTCACACATAAATATTTGCTGCGGAAAACTACATACAGTGATACATGATGCCACACATATTAAAAAATAGATTTTAGGTTTTCATACACTTTAATGACACGCCCCCCTTTCCCCACACTGCATCCTGGAAAGAAGGGGAAACAAATCACATGGTCCCTCTTTTCCCAAAGGCACCCATAGTCTTACTTATACTTTATTTTTAGTTCTAGCTTCCCAGTTTCCCTTCTTCACTGCAATGCAAATGTTCTTGTTCTACAGCATCAACCTCTGAATCAAGTTTATCTTCCTCAGCAAGTACAATAACTTACCATTATGCCTGTACAGCTTCATTAAATCCCAGACCCTTGAAGAAGGCATGCAAATGCTGACAAACAAAGTGCCTGCACCATGCCTGTTTTCATTTACAAAGAACACCACCTAGTTTTAATCTCTCCCCGTAATGTATGGCGCTGCATTGGCAGCGCTGTCAAGTGAAAAGGTATGTTTAAAAGCCTTTCCGATGCACGAGTAATTTTTTTTGTCAGGCAATTATCTTATGAACAACTCGCATTAAACACAACATAAATTGATTGACTCCAGGGTGGACCTTATCCAAGAAACACTTTAATATATGACAATTCAATCAGTGCTTCTCTCGGCAGTCGGAGCTCTGATACAGTTGTACAAGAAATGGAAGAGCCGGGCATTTGCAATCATGTAACTGTCACAGCATCCGAAGGATGTTGAAGCGGTGCTGCATTATAACATAATCGAGTGTGTTGTTTTGCTTGGAGGTTAAGCAAAGTATGAAATAGTCTCTACTCTTATGAGGCTGATAAATGTATCAGTTGCATGTCAGGTCCTGGCATCGCGCATTAATGTCTCCTCTTTGCTCAGCAGACCGTTGATGATGAGGCGCTAGCATTATTTGGGGGGGGAAAAAATAAAAAAGTATTTCCTTACACTTCTGAAAGCGTACTCACAATTTTTGTTGTATACACGACGTTATCTATAAACACGGAATATATTAAATGCAGGTGTTTTTTGCAACCGTTAATTATCTTGTTGTTAAATCCACACCTATCCACCCAAGACGGCTGGTCTTAGCTGAACAGCGAGATTTAATTAATCGCATGACTAAAATATGTTTGCTCGCTGGGGAATATATAGAAACTTCGGCTCCCTAATACACTAAGAGGTAAGCATGTGGGTGGAGTGGTGGTTAAGTACACCGCTTGCAGCGATGTAACTTGAGATGAGGCTGAAGTATTGTGGGAGAATGCAGGATAAAATTAGAGACTGGCGTACTATGCTGTCAGTGCACCTTATGGCAAATGCATTACTTGTAATGGGAACAATGTGATCAGTAAATATTAAAAACACTAGAGCTTATTTTATCACACAAAACGTTTCTGCTAGAGCCATGTAATGGCCTCCAATATATGGACAGGAGACATTCACCCTCTCTCTTGGTCCTGTTTGACCTCAGGACTTTTAAAGTTTTGTCCAGTGTCCTGTTAACCTTATTATTATATTACAAGCAGCAATGATGAATAAATTCAGTTGGCAAATCAACTGTATTGTTGTAATAGCAATATTTACCATTAATTGATGGAAGGAAGAGTGACGGGTGTCAGGGGATTAATTTATAAGTAATACAAAGGGTTATGTTTACTCCTTGGCAGTTTGTGTTCATGTGTTTTTGAAAAAAAGGCTCCATATTGCTGTATGATTAATTAGTTAGGGGTCTGAAGGACCCATTTATTAGTTTCCCTACTGGGGGAAACATTTAAAAGGAATATGTTGTGGTTATGTACATAGTCTATGTTGTGGTGCATAGTCTCTTTTTTATTTTTTATAGTCAGGTCTTAGTGTCAATTTAAAAAATATATATTTTAGCTAAGTAATATGAAATATTGCACAGCATTATTATGTGCAGTGGCTTCTTCCTTATCACACAGCTCAGTCATAGGTTTTGATTAGACAAAGGGAGCTGCAAAGCAAGCCGCTCTGCTGTGCTGTCTCTTTACAGAACCCATAGTGATGAGGATCATCTGTCATCTACAAAATGTGTATTTGTTAAAGAAAAATATATTTTAAACCTTCTGTTAAAAAAAGATTTAACCCCTTCGTGACTGACGACGTACAGTGTACGTCGCCAGCATCGGGGCTGTTTAAACAGACATATATATTGGTGAGTACTAAAAAGAAGTTTGGTACTGACTTTTCATGACATCCTGCTATTGAGGGGGCTTCATATCACACTGGTAAGCGGTACCACAATGACATAATTAGTTTTGTGTATGAACAGGTTGCATTTACAGGCAGTCCCCGGGTTACGAACAAGATAGGGACTGTAGGTCTGTTCTTAAGATGAATTTGTATATAAGTTGGAACAGATACATTTTTTAGGTGTAACACCAGCCAAACATTTTTGTTTTGTTTTGGATAGCATAGGAAAGGGTTAACCCGCTGTAACATTTGGTCTGCTGTCCCAGTGGCTCTAATCCCACACCATACTAACCAAAACTACAAAATACAATTCGCATGGAGTTCTACTTTGAACGCAACTTGGACAGATGTTTGTACAATTTCCTGTGTACAGTACCAGACCCGGAAGAAGAGGTGAGCACTCCTCGTCTGCACGTCTAACAACTCCCTGTAATGTACAGGAGGTACAGTACTATGAACGTCGGCGTGAGCGTGGCATTATTACAACTATTGGACTGTATGGGACCTCCGCTCATAAGTAGCATTCATGCGTAACTCGGATGTTCGCAATTCGGGGACTGCCTGTAATTAGAAAAGCGAAGAATGGGTAATCTGTTCATTTATCACCATTGCAGAGCAACAAAAGTTTTTTTTTATGGAAATGTTTCAGTCATGACACATTGAAAATACACTTTTATGTTTCCTCAGCTTCATTACAGGGCAGGTGCGCCAAGAACATCAGGGCTCACTTTGGTAAAATAGGCATTATCCATATTGAACAAAAGAAGAGTGTGTGCAGACATTGGAAGGTTTATAATTGATCATCTCATTGCAGAATTACTACATTTAGAGTCCATTCACGCCATATGTGTTGGGATGCGTTCCTCAATGCACACTCAATGAACACTCTCTCAAACGAAATTTAAGTCCTCAACATTTCCGCCATGATCGTTTCAATTACCTGCTCTGCTATTTATACCAAAATATTCTCCTATTTTCCTCTTTAGGATATACCATTATATTTTAATGAGAGATGGTTAGAACATACAAGACATACACTTAAGATTAGAAACTAATGGACAGACAACAGGTTTAAACTGCATCAACAAATTGAGGCCCATATTAAAATGTCCGGAGAGCGCGCATTCCATTAGTGTTAATTCCCTGGCGTTAAGTGAACATAGTCGTGCTGCTTAAATAGAATCAATAAAGGCAATAAAAACGGTTTTGTGATATGGTCATTCTTCTGGAACTTGGAAACTATGTTCACTGATGGAACAAAGCTACAGATGTCTAGAGTAGAATATATATATATATGTCCTTTTTTTTTTTTTTTTTAACTCTTCAACATTTTCTTTCCATCTTCTATTAGTGATCATATTTAATGCAAAATAATTGTTACAGGAAACAGTCACACTTAATAATCACAGTTGGTTGTAGTGCCGCACGTGAGTGCCTCTTCTTTTTAAACTCTATACACTAGGCCATATGGATTCTATATTTATATACTTATTTTTATATCTCTTTTGTAGCTCTGAAGAAGGGGCTAGTAAGTTTTGGGCCCCCTAAAACGTGTTGACTGTTATGTATTATCCTGTTTTGATCTAGTACTAATTTTAATGGAATCTAGACTTTTGAACCTTTTTGTTTGCTGCTGTCATTGGACTTTGTACATGTGGATCCTTAACTCTGGGCTCCTCATTAAAGCAGAACTCTGGGCAAATCAAATCTTAACTTTTGCAGTGGGGCTACACGCTCACTGTCACCACGTTCCCTCCAGCCGAAATAAAAAAAAATTGGCAGGCCGAAACTGAAACCGATACCGAAAATGTTTTTTTTATTTTAATTTTTTAAAATCTTTTTAATATTTAATTTTAATTTTTGTATAAACTTTTTAATTTTTTTATATTTATTAATTCATTTTTTATTAAATATTTTTATTTTTTACATTACTTTTTGGGGCTTTGGGATACAGTATACACACACACACAAGCATATATTTATATATGAGGAAACAAAAGATATGAGAATATATCTATATATACATACAGTATATATACACATACATATGTAGGTGCGGGTGTGCCTGCAGGAGTGGCAGTGCCGGTGGAGAGAGGGAGCGGTGCCGTCCGCCCTGGCTCAGTAATAATATTAAAACTGACGAGATGCCCCGCAACCTGCAGAGCCCGCACTGTACTGAGAGCCGCGCATTCCTTGTGACAGCTGCTGCTTGAGTCAGTGAGAAGAAACCCTAGAGCCTCTGTGCTGCTTCAATGATGGCCCAGCCTGCACGGCATCAGAGGGGCCCAGGGACCACCAACATTTTCTCACGGACCACCAGTGGTCCACGGACCACCGGTTTGGGACCGCTGTCCTATACACTGTGTATAGAATGTGATGGCTACCCCACTGGTAGCCCCACTGCAAGGGTTAACAATTCTGCTTTAATACTACTTTAACTGCAAAGGTGGTCTTGCTTTTGTTTTTTTTTGGCAGGGGCACTTAAATCACGAGATTGGCCCAATAGATTTGCAGACCCTTGGCAGGGTAGTCTGTCTACACCTACAGTATATGTATTTTAATGGCGTCTTTAGCTGCTTGACTAGAATACATAAATAATAATAGCAGATGGGCAGATCTGGAACCAGGTGAATTATTTCAGTCAATCAGAAGTATATTGCAAATTTTTGAATCCGCAGAGTGCCTGTGCCTGTGTAAGAGTGTTTGTATGTGTACTGTATGTTTTCTGCAGGGCCCAGCTGCTGTAACTTGTGCACATTACTGATAACTCATGCAGTGACATTCATAATGAACAATGCTGGTCATTTGCGCTCCCTCTGTGCCTTACCTTTGACCTCTTTGGCGGTTTATGTCCGACCGGCGCAGACAGCGCTTTATGTTTGCAGCTTAATGACATCTTGGTGTCACCGTCCCTAAAAATAGGTCAGAATAAGAGGCTATCTTGCATGAATGATGGCAGACAGGTGGCAAAGGAAAAGACTAGATAACCCTTCAGGGCAAAGAGGCATCAATCACACAACGTAACAATTCAGTTTTCTGTCAGGAAATCTTCAGGATGGGATTATACGCATTTCACCTGATATGGCAGAAGCTCTACGGGAGAAAAAAGCAACAAAGAAATTTCAGAACTAAACAAATTCTAAAAGAAAATAGAGGTGTTAAAGTAGATCTAAACTGGATGGAGTTTAGATTGCTTAAGCGCTATGAATCATAAACAATTGTCATTTTTTTAAATTGTAAATACTGTTAATCCTTTTTTAATCCTTTTTTTTAAGCTTAGTGGTGTTGAACTCCACCAGCCACTTTCAGTCACTTCCTGTCTACACGTCGTCACTTCCTGATAGTGACAACGGTGGGCCATGCCTGCGCAATGTTTCTTGGCGTGGTCATTTGTAGTTTTCACCAGGAGCGACAACACAGAAACACAATTGGGAAACAGTTGTCACCCCATAACAGGAAGTACCCAAATAAGAGCCTTTATGGCAGGATCAACAGGTCTTCTTTTAATGAAATCTGCTGACTTAAAAGATTTAAAATAACTTTTGAAAATGACACTAAGCATTTTGGTCCCGGATCCCTGCACACTGTTTACCCCGCCCATGGTCTTTACTTTGTCCATCCGCTTTCCAGATCGGCATGCCCAAATAAGACCCACTTTACAGGTTGATCCTGCTTAGATTCTGCCTCTAAATATGGGAGGACAGCCCATCACACTAGCTTTAGAATTTTTTTGTGTTATTGTGCATGCCTAGTAACTTAAACAAGGTTAAACCTGTGGTCCCAGGACTTGGTACACAGCATGGGTGGGACAGAGGGCCAAGATGTAGGAAAAGCCTGGCAAACCCATGACAGTTGGCATGTGAAAGCTTTTTGAGAGACTTTGCAACCAACCAATTGCATCCATTTTGGAAGACTGTAGGTTGCTAAATAGTTGATATTTGTATATATTTTCTGTAACTTAAACCAGTGAGGCACGAAGAAAAGAAAGAACACAAACTTTAAGGGCTTGTTCACACCAGCAGCCACACTCATACACACAATTGAACCTCATCGCACCTTTTTTTGTTAGAACTTTATTGAAATGTCACAAGTGACATTTCATTAAGTTATATGGGCACAACATGGTGTGATGCATATGTACCGTGTCTAACTGTGGTGCACTTAAAAATAATACTGCATGCCGTACTGTTTTTAACAACAGCAACACACGCGGAAAAAAAATGGGCTTGAATGGTCCCTAAATCCCTGACATATTGTCCTCACTCTACCCTGTAACCCATACTGCAAGGATTTTTTTTCTTACTAGTTTAAGCAAGTTATACCTGCGTACCCCATTAGGGCCCTTTGCTACCGCCGCCGCCCTTTCCAGATTTGGGGTACAGCTAATCCAACGCTGAAGATGCGCCTGAGGTCCCCCACGTGATTGTACTTCTTATTTGGATCCTGAAAGGAGTCCAACAAGCGACATCTAAAAGGAAGTATCTCTGTCCAAGGCGTGGACACCTGAAGATGGACCCTGCAGAAGGTAAACAAGCAACTTTAGGAAAGTAAAATAATTATAACATAAATAATGATGTGTGGGGTGAGGTTACCCAAGCCTGTACAGAATTGAGATGGACACATTCCCTCCCTACCCAGTCAGTTGTGGCAATTGTGGCAGAGGGGTTCCCAACCCCTTTGTGATGTGTAGTTGCGGGGTAGGGAATGACTAATTGGCCCTGGAGGGGGGTGGGGGTGGGGTGTTAATCACAGTGCAAACACAGGCGAACTGAGTGCACATCAAGCCCCCCCTTAAATGTAATTGCATGACCTGTAAAGGAAAATTATATTTCCTGCCAGTGGGATTAATGAGGGAGCTCTAACACCCTGACCATCATTGTTGCCTTGGTTGTTTGGTGACCAAAGATGCCCCTTGCTTTGCACTGCAAAATCCAGGGCTTTGGCCCCCATCCAGGACCATTCAAGGATGCAGTCTTCTGGTGAGCACTTTCTTCATTTATGCACTGTAAAAAAGAAAAAAAAGAGGTTCTGCTGGTACTTTATAGCTTGTAGTAGAAATATCACATCCGTATTTTGATTGATTAGATGCCGGTGACAAAGCCCGCAGTTTCCAGAAATAGTTTTTGTATGCGAGGCCCAATATTTCTGCCTCCAAAAAATATTATTCGTACTGCAAAGTTTATTGAGAGATCATTTTCCAGCTGTTTTTCTTTTCCCTTACCCTGAGTGATAGAGTTATTTTTGTGTCACAAGCAATCATTTTTGCTATTAGTTTTGTTATATTGTGCCTCGGCACTGGTGGAAAGAACACAGGAGAACTCTATTGTTATGCAGTTGGATGTTTTTCAGGCCACCTAAGGCTAGACATGTGTGTACACTTTCTCGCCACCTCCCCTTCCTGTATCGATTGCCGCCAGATGCCACACAAGAAGCAGTAAAGGTGACCCCGTGCATAACGATATGATCACACAGTTCAGTGCAGTTGAATTAAACTGAAAAAAATCGTAACCAAAGATCACCAGTCTGAAGTATTTACTGCACTCTTAATCAATTTCAACTCTGCAAAGATGATTAGTGTTGTGGCAGAACTTTGTTGATTATTTTTGATCAATAAACAAATATCTGTGTGTGTTGGGAGAACTGATCGATTTAGTGATCAGATCTTTTAGTGAACGATCATATTTTTGATTAAAAATGGGCAAACTGGCCTGGGTTCCATTTGCTTGGACTACTTGGATTTCTGGCTGGGATTCTGTGAACTTCCAGTCAAACCGAACCCAGAGCAACATGTGTCCTAGCAACCAATGATGCTGTGTTACGTGCGCGGTGTCAATGGTTGCTAGAGCGCTAGCGAATGGACTGCACAGCATCATTGGTAGCAAGAATGCAGGCAGGCATACCATAACAACCAGTGATGCTGTGGGGCAGGGTTAGGCAACTCCAACCCTCCAGCTGTTCTGGAACTACAAGTTCCATAAGGCATTGCAAGACGGACAGTTGCAGGCATGACTCGCAGAGGCATGTTGGGATATGTAGCTACAGCACAGCAGGAGGGCCGGAGTTGCCCACATCTTCTGTCGGGCCACCTGGGTCCAAGCAACCAATGATGCTGTGTGACCCGCACGGTGTCAATAGTTGCTAGGGCGCAAGCGGCTGTGCTGCAAATCATCATTGGTAGAAAAGATGCAGGGAGCCGCACCATAGTAACCAGTGATGCTGAGGGGCCACCTGGGTCCTAGCAACCAATGATGCTGTGTGACCCGCACGGTGTAAATAGTTGTTAGGGCGCGAGCTGCTGGGCTGCAAAGCATCATTTGTAAAAAGCATGCAGGCAGCTGCACCATAGCAACCAGTGATGCTGAGGTGCTGAGGGGCTACCTGGGTCCTAGTAACCAATGATGGTGTGTGACCCACATCGTTGTTTTCTAGGAGGTTTGTGGTTGTGCCGCACAGAGGCATTGGTGTCTAGGATACAGGTTCACCATAACAATCAATTATGCTTTTGGTACTGCCAGCATCTTAGCAGCCCACCAGCAACCAGTGATGCTGTGAGGCTCAGCCACCACTCAACCAATGATGCTGTGCAGCATGCTAGGACAAAGATGAAGGTTTGGCAAGTGGGCGAAACGGGCCAAATAGTTGGCCCATTCCACGCACTGTGAACAGCATGGTCGACCCAAATCTCATCCCTATGTTGATCACAAATCTGGAAATCCAGGAAGTTGGTGAAAATGATGGGCAGATGGAAGGCAACACTCACTACATTTTCTTCAAGTAAGCTTTGATTCCATTATCGCTATTATGTATTCCTATTACAATGCTGATGTTAGAACAGGAGAGTATATGCTGTGACTATAAAACTCCTTTGTTTCGGCCATTTATCACCACACCTAGCTCAGGTTTGGGCTATAATCAATGACATATTGGAAGCCTAGGCATCCCCTGTTACCGCTCCCCATCCAGTTCTACAAATCCATTGATTCCCCAGCAACCCGGGGCAGCTCACCACAGAAGACTAATTTACGGCTTTCTCTGAGCTTGTTTTATTATTGAGCCCGCTGTGATTTATGAAAAAATGACATCCCCTTTTCAAAACATAACATTTATTACAGCTGACGATAGTACATCAAAGGCTCGAGCCTAAATAGGGATTTCACAGCACAAAAGCTGAAGTTTTTTTTATTTCGTTTTTTTCTTTGTGTTTTGCTTTTTTGAGAAACATATACTTATGTACGGCAATCAATGGCTGCTGCTACTCGGAATTGATTTGTTTTCACTTTGCTGAGATCCATAAAAATGATACAATATATTTCCCCGGTGACATGATAATAGTGATACATGGCATTCCATCTGGGAGACCATTACTGAGAAGGTGCCAGTGTCTCCCAATTTTCACTGGTAAGAAAGAAGGGGCATTGTTAGACAAGACAGACAACTTTTCCCGATTGCCAGACATTGTGTTGTTGTTGCGGAGAGACAAAAATAATTAAATTAGCATATTATGTAAGTCATGTTTTGGGCGTGAGTTAAAGCAGAACTCCATACAAACAGCTAACTACACAGATTGAATACATAGATTGATCAGGGATGTACCAATATCGTTTTCTCTGTATCCAGTTCGAGTACCGATATTTATATTCCGATACTGAGTACCGATACCAGTACTTCCGCTAGCATGAAGCCTGCTTCCCGGGCAATCAAGGGTTCTTGATTGCTCGGAAAGCCGACTCGATGCTGTTTGGCTGGCTCGATGCTGATCGGCTGGGAAGCCAGCTTTCCAGCCAATCAGCATATCCATGTTCCCTCGTGGCACTGCCGGTCAAAGGAAATCTCCCTCTGGCTGGAAGTTCCGGTATCGGGGATAAGTATCAGAGCATTTGAGCGAGTACTCGCCCAAATACCCGGCATCAGTACTAGTATCAGCGCATCCCTAATATTGATTTGTTTTACCCGCTAAAAGACTTGTACAGACTTGTACAGGTCTTTTCCCTCCCCCAGCCTGTGACCAGACAGTGAAAGGAGAAGCAGCACACTGATGAGCTCACCTCTCTGTCATTCTGCTCTCTCCTTCTATTAACCTCCTTGTGGTGCACGTTGGTGGTGGATGGATCATCTCACCGCCCATTTCTGGGCAGCGTCACACCCAGCTCACTGATGTCACTGGTTGCCAGGAACTGGGCTGGATGCCGACCAAAGCATCCTAGGTTGCTAAGAGCTGGGCAGGGACCCTTACACACCTCCCCACCCTGCTCTTAGCAACATGGGATGCTCTGGACAGGACGTGACGTGTGCGGCAGCCATGCCACTCTGCCTGCCGCCTCCCCATGCGACACATAGAGATGCCGCCTGAGACAAAAGCCTCAGGCTGCCTTATTATAGGGCCCTGAGCACAATATTTCACAGGGTGGGCTCTATCATAAGGCATGAAATCAAAAAGATTATAGCACAGGCCAAGACTCCTTTAAAGTGGAGCATTACATTAAATATAAAAAGTGCAAACAGGCTGCCTTTTTATTGCAGAAGATTCCTCTTCTGCAGAGATGTCTTTACTGCAATAAAGGATTCCTACTTGCTTGTTCGCAATCTCCCTAACAGTGTACACTGAGCTGCACATGCGTGGGAGTAAGCCCTCATTCAGCCCTCATAAGAGTTTTGTAGCATTTTTTTCTGCCCGAAAATTTTTTTTTAAAATCCCCACAAAAAATTCTTATTCATTTCTATGGCCATGTTCACATGTGAGCGTTTTGTGTCTTGTAGTAAAACGCTCGTGGCTGGAAAAAAGTTCATGAGCTTCTTTTTGGCAGATTATGCGCTTCTTGGCCCTATAGGCTTCAATAAAACCGCTCAAAAACGCGTGTTTGCTGCTTTTGCCCTTTTACACCAATTTGTCACAATCTGCTTGCAAATTGCGCAACTTAAGGCTTGGTTCACACTGCACGCGCGCCCCGGGGCCATGCGATCGTGTGCTAGTGCACACAGCTGTTGCGACACATGGCGTGAAGCTTTTTCAATTGCACTGGCGAAATCGTGGCGGGAAACAGTGCGATCCGCCTGACGCGACTGGGGTGCCATTAGAAAGTAATGGCACCTACAGCGCGATCGGCTGCGTTGGGCGACTCCATAACTGCGCGGAAATCCACACGATTTTGTGCATGATTGCTGTGCTGTCAGCAGTTGCTCAGGTGTGAACCTAGCCTTATACATGTCCAGAAAAATGCACAAATTTGCGCTACACACGAACACACTGAAAACCTGCATATTTGAGGCCGCTCAAGTGTGAATGAGGGCTTAAGTGCTGTCAGTATGGCCAATCAAGATGGCCGAAGATTCTGAACCCAGAAGAAGGCTGGGTGAAGTAGCTGGCACCAGCTGAGCTCGCAGATGTCACATCAGTGGAGGGAAAGTGCATATAGTTCCGCTTTATAATAGCTCTGGGCTCTCGCTGAAGTTTTATGAGATGTCTATTGGTGAGAGCAGTTAAAGGAGCCATTTGAGGTTCAATACTGATCCTTAAGATAGAGTACTATCTAGTGCTGGGTAATAGAAGCAGCCCAACTGAACTCACAGAAATAGATATTCAGTTATATAGACATTATAGTAACAACCTACAATTTTTTCAGAATAGCCTTGCCTCCACTTTCCCGTTATAGCAATTGTGCAACATGTCTGAATAGGAAGACCTGGTCAGGCTCACCCCTCAGCAGTACAAGTCTGTGTGAGAACGCTTGCAATGAGGACTGTGGTGGCTATTTACTATGTCATTTTTCAGTACGGGGATTGATGCAGTGAATGTTGTGCATGCCAAACCTGCTGGCAAAGTATAATGAACTGCAGCTAATGCCAACAGTGAACTCTTAAGTCCTGTTATTGCTGCCCATCACTGCCCTAGGCAACCTCCACATCAGACATCAGAGAGCAAAGGATGCTGGGTGCTGTAGTTCAACCGAGCTAGTGTAAGTAACAACACGTAATGCAAAGAGCCTGAACAGATTCTCCGGTAGGGTTGGAGGATGGATAAAAGACAATTTAAAAGACTATTGCAGGGGAAACTCAGATACAAATAATAACACCGAGCCATACAGGACTATAATGAGAAAAAAAAATGCGAGCCTTGATTTCGGCTTTTAACTTAATGAGAAAGGAAATTCTGCTTTCACAGCGAAGTTTATGTTTGTAAAATGAATATTTTGATGCAAAAATGATCATGCGCTAAAATATTGAAGTTAAAATATTACATACATCTCAGTAAATTAACCCTAAAGAGCCTCATTAAAAAAAAATCATCCGCAGAGTGTTCAAGGATAATCACACCCCAGAAATGCTGCTATTCACACATACAGCGCATCTCCCTGCCTTGCTCGGTGCAGCCTAGAGATATAAACATATGACATTTGAAAATATAGGAATCACAATTGTTTTCAGGTAAATTATATATATATATATATATATAATATATTTATTATATA
>NW_017307570.1:238745-248226 GCF_000935625.1 Nanorana parkeri
AATTTGTATCAAAAGGAGAGCTCTCAAGGACTCGTTCCATTTGCCTAGGTGCGTTTTAAAGCGGAACCATCCAGTACTACTCAAATTATGAAATATCTAGGCAGAGATAGGCAACCTTGGCACTCCAGCTGTCCCATCATGCCTCTGCCTCTGGGAGTGCCTGTGGTTGCCAGTGTTTTGCAATGCCTTATGGCACTTGAAGTTCCCCAACAGCTGGAGTGCCGAGGTTTCCTATCCCTGATCTAGGCATTGCTCATGTGACCTCAGCCAAAAGGAGAGGATCAATGTGCAGGTGGAATCATACTTTAGCTTGCTTTGCCTAATTGTGTATTTCCTATGCTCCTTCTCCTGAAAACAAATGAGCAAATGTCTCAGCACATGATCATATGGCCAACACCATTGGGATCCCAGAGCAGAAGTTCTTTAAGGGAGAGGTAAGTGTTGACCAGATCATTTACAGGGTTATTCACAAAAGGGTGAAGAGTGGATCAGAGGTATAAGGACCCAATCACACTGTTTAAAGTGCACTGATAATACTTTTTCAGCTCTTTGACTCGTATTGCGTTAGAACAGCCAAATAATTTCCCATATGCCCTTAATGAGCGTCAATGAACACAAAATCCACATCTTTGCTTTGTGGTAAGTTAAAGAGTAAGATGGCTTCCTGCATTGCTATGTGTTGGGAACCCATCATAAATAGGAAATAGAGATACAAAACTTTATCTGTTCGTACTACTTTTTTTCCCTGTTCCTGAGTTGTACATATTTTTTTACTAGAATCCCGACAGATTTTCTTCAACCTCTACCAAAGTTAATACTTAACACAGACAGATCTTGCTCAGGTTCTTCAACTGTATATTCCACTACTCTCAGATAGCTTTGGCTGTGATCTCAATATATTTTATATCTAAGCCAAAATGAAAGGAAAAAAAAAAGCTTCTTGGCATAACACAGATTTATTAATACTGCATGTAATGTTATAGATCTTTGTGTCGAGAGCGAGAAACTTACGTATGCCTTCTGATCTCTTGTAGTCTGGCGAGCACACTGCGACCTACCATCGTTTTCTGCATAACTTCAAATAGCCAGGATCTTCTATTCAAACTGACCAGCAAACCCAGAAGGCAAAAAACATTTTTTGTCCTCCAAGGCCCCTTAAAATTTAACATGTATCTTCACACAACTCTGTGTTATGTTTTAAAAATGGGATCCTATCATTTCCTAGGCAGTTGCCAAGTGATTCAAGGCCAACTCCGTGGTGATTCAAGGTGGCTCCGGAGCTGGTGTCAGAAGGAAGGTTTTGGTTTCCTGGAGAACTGGGCTGACTTCGCAGTCGGCTATCGGCTCTTCAGCCGAGACGGGCTGCATCTTAATGGGAAAGGTGCAGCATTCCTGGGAGGGAAAATGGTAGAAAGACTGGAGGAGCTTTTAAACTAGAAAGTGGGGGGAGTATAAAAATAAAATTACTTAAACTAAACGTTGATAATTTACCCAACTACTCACCCTGTTAAATCTCCCAACAGATTGCTAGATTTCCAGTGGTGTGATTCCCAGGAAGTTGTGCCTTCACCACCTCCTTCAAGGTCATAGTGTAGGTGTCACTTTCTCACAGCTTGGTTTCCTAATATTTATTTTTTTCTTCATGGTGGAGAAACCATTAGAAAAGCATGGAACCATTGTTTGGACAAAACAAGTGGCCAAAAGTTAGCCTTCTGGTGGAAATGTCTTGCCACTGGGATCAACAAACCAACTTGCCAGCGAATACACAAAACTGAAGTGTAAGCCTGGGATGAAGTTGGCCTTTTAAAAAGTTGTTGCCCCTTTTGAAAAAAAAAATGGCAACTTAAATTGTATGTATTGACAGAGTAGAAAAAACCCCCCCAACATATTCAGTACATCTCTGCAATACATGCACGATTTCCCATGTTTTCTCTTAGAAAATTACCTGTTGATCCACAAAGAAATCCAGTGCTATACCATGTTATGTGCTTTGCACTCTGCAGTGTTATCTCAAGCAGTGTTATGAAGGATGGACGAGTTCTGGAGTCCAAATCGGGAGTGAGCAACCTAGAATAACAACGCTGCTTCATACAGTACTGTGAGTGAGCTTTGTCAGTCTAGGACAGAAACTGTGTTGCTAACAGGATCACATGACCCTCCATGGCACCTCTTACAGTAGTGGAAGCAGATGATCTGCTGATTCAGTATGGCTTAGGTCCACTGACTGGTATTGACTGCTCCTCAATGTGCAAATTATATGAAGCCACCACTTGAAGTCTTCCTGTGAGGGCTATATGAATGAACTATTTTTGCAGTTGGTGGGAAGTGTCCATGTCACGAGGCACTTGAAAAAGGACCCTTTCCACTCCATAGATCTGCCCGGCGATCAGCTTTAAGCTTTAAAGTACAGCTGCACCTTTACTACAAGTTATATTAAAGGGGTTCTAAACCTTTTTTTTTTTGCCTATATCCACTGCTAGCAAGCAGTAGATATATGCAAAAAGTAAAAAAAACTTTACCCCGTTTTCACCGCGCGCTCCCATCCGAGAATCCGAAACTGCTCGGGCGGCCGCAAAGCATCTTGGGGCGGGCGCATGCGCAATTCGAATTCTCAGCCGGGAGAAGGGCAGAGACGCAAGGTAAGCCTATGAACGCGTGCACCCGCATGCAGACACCGCGGGATCAGAAGTGCCTGCAAGGACAGAGGAGTCAGCGCTGGATCAGAGAGCCACCGCACCGCTGGAGGGACAGATGAAAAGATCAGGAAAGAAGAGGAAGATCGGAGTAAGAGACATCATTTAAGGTAAGTGCTAACATTAACATTGGAGGGAGGGAAAAAATGTTTGGACTTTAATGTCACTTTAACTTCACTCCCTAGCCAGAGTCCTGAACCAAACAACAACAGCAGATTCTTGCTCACATTAATAGGGCACATGGAGTCTGTCCTTGTTTTAATTCCCTCCAGCCAAAATCTCCTTACCGCTGCCTTTGCCTGCACAGCGAGTCCAAATAGACTTGTATAGGGCCATCTTCTTGTGTTCTGGGCCTTTCCCATCCCCTGTTTCTTCCGAAACTACCTGCATTCTAATTTACTGTAGAACAAGACTAGAGAGAGAGAGGGCAACAGGCGCAAAGGCTTCAGAGCATGTAGAAAAAGGATTAAAAAGGTTTAAGTGAAAACATGACAGCAGAGGAATTGGAAATTGTTATTTCAATAAAGTATTTGCCCCCTGCTTGAAGTCACCATATCAGATTAATTTCAGTAATCTCAGGCACAATTTTTTCATCATTGTTAATCTGGTTTCCTGTTGCTTGGCCTATTTTCTTGATTGCTACCGCGTTGATTGATTTATGATTCTGCAAAAGTGCTGAAAAAAAAATCAAAGCTGAATGAATATTTCAGGAACGTTATTTCTGGCAGGTTTTCCACAGCAAAACATTGTGCAAATATTTACTGATGCAACGAACCGTTCATTTTATTGTATTTGAAATGATATTCTTATAGATTTTAAACAATGTCCTGAGCCCTCGCTACGAACAGTGAAGCAAGGCATAGAGACAATGCAGCAATTACTTGCGTTCATTGTACTCAATTCTCTTTTAAAAAAGGTTTTAGGAATACTCGGTTACAACCCAACATAGGCCTTTTTCCCTGTTTTTTAATATGGGGCCCCATGCAGGGTAAAAAAGAAAAAAAGCTCAAGGTGCAATACTCATCTTTAGCACTCATTTACACCCGTCAATTTCAGCTGCATTGATCTGCACAGATCAACAAAGGCCAGAGCACATGTAATGATCAAATATGTCAGAAGTCATATACATAGATACTGTATTTACTAACAATGTATAAATACATACTTTTTGTTTCAATAAACATGCTTTTGGTGCTTTACCAGGTCAACAGCTGCGATGAAGCACTCACCTATACCCATTTACGCTGTTGCGTAATCCTTGGCGGTCCCTATTTTGGGAGTGGAGAATAGTTATTCATTACTCCAGTCTGACCAGACTTTTTGCCTCCCCTTGTATTGTGATATTATGACTCTGCCTCTGGAAGTCTTCAAAAGCCAGTTACGAACCCGCTAATTAACTTTTCTAACAGCCAATGGACTGCAATGAAGCACCCACCAATACCCACATACACTTTAAAAAATATATTTTATGCTGCTGCATAACCTCTGGTGATCTCTCTTCTGGGAGTGGAGACAGGTATGCAGTACTCCAGTCTGACCAGACTTTTTGCCTCCATTTGCAATGCGATATTACGACTCTGCCTCTGAAAGTCTTCAGGACCCTGTGAGCACCCCAGCAATGAACATTTCTGACAGCCAATGGACAAGTTCCTTATCTCCCGGTAGTAATGTGTTTATTGCAAGAAGCACCCTCTCGCACTATAGATCAGAAGATAGAAGACCAGGGACCTGGCCTATCATGTGACCACAGGTCGGCATTTGCCCCCCTGTGCCAGTACTAATAAGATATGTTGCTATAGTGGCACTGAGTGGATGGACTTCACCATTAATCAGAGAAGGATTTGCAGTCAATGACACATAATGGGTTTTATATAGCTACAGGCTCTCCGTTCAGGCCTGTAATCACAGTGTCTGCCCGGGGGAAGTCTTCCAGCACCAATTTCCTTTGTGGCTCTGAGATGCCATGTGACCAAATGATGAGAGTCACAAAGGAACCTGATGCTGGAAGGTGTACTTCTGTTCCTATCATGAAAGGGCCACTTGGTTGTATTTAGCCCCCAAGACAAAAATTCCCAGTCTTTCCCAATGAGACCATATGGCTGTCGGGTAGATGTTTTTAAAAATCTATAGATTAAGAGGATTTTTTTTTTTATGTACTCCAGAGGTCAGCTTAAAAACGTCCTTATATCTCCCTAGTTTGTTCTGCTACCTCAGTGCTGCTGACAAAACTGGCGGAAAGTGTAAACTATCCAAAATGAATACTTCACCTCTGTGCCATGAATCCAATTTCCTAATGACAAAACAAGAGCAATCACGACGACGGTCCAAGATAATAAAACCGCAGAAAGCGGATGTACTGTAGCGGTGACAGGATGGATACAGAACCCCTCAGGGAAAAAATTGCAGAGGTGAAATTTCATTAAAAATATGAACCCTGCAGATATTTACAGCAAATGCAATGCGTTATCATTTTGTCAGTCCGAACACTTCGTCTATGATTAGGCCTAATGTTTGCTACTGTTGTCTTACTTGTCGATTTGTTCTAGAAATTGGAAATATACACAGCATGATGGGAAGAACTTATTATAAACTTCTATTTTGTTTTTTTTTTGTTTTATTGTCTGGCTGAGTTTCATGGCTTGTACACCCACACACACTCCAAGCATGAAGGGTCTGTTCACGCAACTTAAATCCTAGCGGATCTGAATTAAAGCTGAACTCCAGGCAAATAGCTAAATACGCAGATGAAATACATAAAAGGGAGCTGCTTTACCTGCCAAAAGATTTGCATTTCTATCCATTTATTCCTGACATTTACACAGCTCTGCCACACAGCACAGGCCGGACAGGAGACCTGATTTTTCTCTGCTGCAATTCAGTAACACTTACAGGTCTTGTCCCTCCTCCAGCCTGTGACTGGGGAGTATTAGGAGAAGCAGAAGACTAATGAATACATCAATCTGCCACACCGCTTTCTTCTTCTATCAGTGTCTTATTGAATACAGAGCTGCATAATTTAGTGTCTTTTACTTCAGCTTTAAATACTCCAGGCAAAAGTAAAAATGAATACTTAAAAGCCTACCTGCTAAGGACTTCATTCTTTATTTAGACCTTGCTGTATGATAATAGTCTACCCTACTCCATTTTACAGGACTCTAGTGATCTGGGAATCATTTTATTAGCAATAAAGAGATTCCTGTCCTCTCTCTCTCTCTCTCTCTCTCATATAACTATGCATGCCACTTTCTATGTATTCTCTGGGTACGTGCCTGGGGCTGGGGGGAGAGTCTGCAGAGCCATGTGCACTGATCATGGTTGCAACGTTTTGCAGGCACCAATGGTAAAATTTAAGTGGTGCACATTTTATTTTTAACTGCTTGCCGTCCGCCCGCTGTATATAAACCGACAGACGACGCACAGACAGCAGGTTGCCATAAATAAAATATTTTTTTTTCCTGCTCGCACAAGCAGCACAGTGTAAAAATGTGTTACAGCTTGCGATAGGAGTGTTCAGCACCCACCTCCACTGCTGGCTATCCTGTGCTCTGCTGTCCCCCGTATGGGCCTGGGACTAGCACAGCGGGTCTGTGCACATTGATCGGAGGGATATCAGCATACTTTGAGTGGCTGATCTCCCCTCCAATCACTGAAAGTGGAAGCAATTTGTATGACATCACCTTTGATTCCATTGTGCCATTTCTCAGGCTGCTGTAGATTTCTGCTTCATCAGCTTCTTTGGGGCTCCATAGCGGACATTAGGGGGGTGATTTACTAACCTAAACACGCGCATGCACTAGGTGCGTGTGATTTCTACACAGCAAAACGTATTTATCAACCAAAAAGTCTCTAAAAGCATATTTCCACTAATGCCATATATGGAAAAATCATGCACATGATGCATATATAATGCTGCTTCACAGTTTAGACAAAAATGGTTAGCTCATGCATTTACATTCCTGCATTCATCAACGCAAGCAACACAACATAGAGCTAATTTACACAAGATAACCTTGTAATTCATGCAGGGCTTTGCACAACACACCTGCTGGGTGTGTACACACTACAAAGGTGTTTAGATTCCACCCATAGATCATGCTGGGAGGGAACACACTACAGAGGTGTATACATGTTCGTGGTGTGTTTATAAGGTTAGTAAATCAACCCCTAGGGGTCTAATAGACCCCTGATGTTTCCATGAAGATAACCTGTCACTGTATCTATTCTATCGCATAGAGGGCTTACAAAAATGTTTAAAAAAAAACACAAAAAGGTTTTTTTAAGTCCCCTAACACCCTCCACCCAGTGCAAACGTCGGCGTGTGAGCAATAATCCTAGGGCCATCAATCACTGTTATCACTAAATGGATGAGTGGTAAAAGCTTTTAAAGTGTTGCCTAGGGGCAATTTTGGGTATGGTAGATTTTTTGCAATTTCACGGGCGCACACAATTTAAAGGCTTGACATATTTGGTATCTATTTACCCGACGTGATCACCCCATCTTTTATATTTTACCCAAAAAAATGTCAGTAATAAATGTTTCATAACATAATGTATTTTGGTAAATTTTTCGTTATATAGTAAAAAATAAAAACCCCAGTGGTGAATAAATACCACCAAAAGAAAGCTCTATCTGTCCCTAAAAAAATTATATAAAATTATCAAGTTTTCAAGTGGTTAATTAATGTGGGTACATTTATTAAACTTTTTGCAAAAGATGGACTGTACCTTTAAGCATATTCGAGACACACAAAGCCCGAGTGTTTACACTTAGCACTGCAACTTTTTTTAATGAAAACTTTCTTCAAGGGGGTTTCAGGAGGAGGCTGTAGCCATTGCTAATTACCTTTTGAAAAAAACAAAAAAAGTAAATTTTGTAGTAAATTTTATAAAGTTTACCCAACTCCCCTATTTCTTTTATTCTTCAGTCAAACCTCACCTACTGTTACTGCTTGTTCTTTTTCCCTATTATCTCTGCAGTGGTGTCAGAGCCAACACAGGGAAGATGTGTTTGTAATGCATAATTCTAAGGCCAGAAAGCAGAGCTTATTGCATTAAAGATACCAACGCTGCAATATTTAAATTACATTCCTTTTGATTTTGTTTCCTAAGCCTTTTTCTTTTGGACAATTCCTAGCATATTATTTGATAAGACTTTGTTTGTAGTACATCAAAAAATAAATTGCATTTATTTGAAAAAAAAAAAAGACCCAGGAAAAAAAATGTATATTATAATATTTTCTCAGTTGGCTTTGCTTTTGGTTATGTGAATATATTTGCTTTCCGGGCTCATTCTGAAGTACGTTTAATTATTGTGTTTAAGAAAAAGAAGGGAACATTTGGAGCCTGCTAGTTATTTGTTTCTTCGTTTATGCCAGGGAAGAGAAGAGTAATGATATTCTGTGTAGAAAGTGTATTACATTTAAAGTGGAAATATATCATCTGAAAACACTTCTTCGCAGCCAAACGTTATTAATACAATATAACGAGGTTAATTTTTTTATTTTTTTTTACTGGAAAGAGAAAGGCTTCTGGGAAGTCAGACTGCAATGTTGCTTTTAAATGGAGCTTTAGTCAGCTTTACGTTTGGTTCAAAGATTTCATTTTATTGTATGGATATTTTAAAGAGGAACTTTAGCCAAAAGTACAAGGTTCAGTCTCACAGCTATGCTGTTAATAAGTCCAAATATATTGAATTCACATTTTTTTGTAACTGGTTACATCTGCCTTAGACCTGATTATGCAAATTAATTCCCCAGGTAAATGCTGCACCCCTACTAGATTGTAAGCTCTTATTAAAAGAAGGGCCCCCCTAACCCTCCTGTATTGAAATTGTATTGTAACTGTACTGTCTCCCTTTCCATAAAGCGCTTTGCGAACTGTTGGCGCTATATAAATCCTGTATAATGATTTACAATTACTAGTTGGTAAGCATGTGCGATTCGTTTCGTTCCGAATCGAGATTCAGACGAAATTCGTATAACATATATAACATATCCGAAATCATCCGAATCCGAAATTTCGGATTTGGAACGAATTTCGTCCAAATCCTGTTCGTGTACTGTTAACATTTAAACGGATAAAAACAAATTAAGAAAAGGATTTTAATGTCCCTTTAATAGTAAAGACTAGAGCACAGCAACCAGAAATGACAAATGTGCCAATTATGCTACCCCACCTCAAGTTGAATTTTCGGGAATGCGTCCGAATTCCGAATCCGACACGAATTCCGAATCAGATCCGAATCCGATTCCCGAAACGAAACACATATAGGATCCAAATTCCAAAAACAAAATCCGAAACTAAACGAAACGAAACAAATTTTTAGCCGCTGCACATGTCTACTAGTTGGCATTCGATGCATTTTGGTCCACCAGTAGCACAAAGAAGGGAGTGGTAAAAAGTCTGGCATCCTCAGCTTCTCTGTTACAAGGTCTTCTCATATTGGTTCTGTTAATAATCTGCTTGCTATATGCACAGCACTACCTAGTGGTGGTAAGGGAGGAGCACAGCGCACACATTGGGAGGGCAGCAAGGGATGCAGGCTTTCATATATTTTTGGATGACTTCCACCTGACAGCAAAGACCAGCAGAGTGGGAGAAGAAGCCACATGTTGAATTTTTGAATTATGCTGCAATTTTTGAATTATTTGTGGACCCCACAAATAATATGCTTTTCCTGACATTTAATCCTCAAAGTGACTCTCTCACTACCTAAAATACTCTTTAAAACTGGATTTCCTGCAAAGTCTCCAAAGACTGTGGAGATTGTCTGGGTGGGCGGTGGGGGG
>NW_017307570.1:248269-249388 GCF_000935625.1 Nanorana parkeri
ACCTAAAAAAAAAAAAAAAAAAATTATATATATATAATTTTTTTTAATTTTTTTTTAGGTATACTGTGTGAATATGAACACATGCAGTGGGGGATTCTCAAATTTGGCTGCAAAAATGGTCATACACTTTAAAGTCATTAATGGAAGGGAACCCCTAAAATATTCACCATCCCTGCAGAAACCACTGCTCTGGTATCTTACATGGCCCACATAATCTATGCTTTAAAGAAGTATTAGCCAATTTCATTTCTTCAAGAGCGATCATGTGACTAATGCCTAGGCAATTTGGTCAAATGACCATTTATTATGGTATCTGGGAGTAATGGAAGTCTCTGTTGATCTTTCCAATCAGGTTTAAGGGGGAATTAAAAAAGAAAATAATTCGCCCAGGTAGGCAATTATGCCTTTATTTTCCATGGAGGGCCTTGTTTTTGTTCCTAAATGACACTTTGGGTACTTTATTTGGACAGTTTAAATATAAAAAAGACAAGCTTTTGGGAAATTGTAGCCCCAGATGGAGTTTTATTTGCATTATCTCTGGCATTGTTAATAAATGACAGCTCCCACAATGCATTAGTGTCCGACATTCTCCTATACACCGTGGCTATGAAGGCCACCGTTAACCTATAGAACTATACATTAAATTCTTCTGATCGTAAAAACGAAATTCCGCTTTATAGGTTCAGGAGTAAACAAACTGTTCCAAAAGCCCTGTTGCTAATGTTGTTACATAGTGTCAAAATGAATAAATTTTGTTTAACAATGGCAATCTGTTGTTTGCATAGGGGATTTGCAGAATTATGAGTGCTGGGACTCTGAATATTCCTCCAGTTGTAAATTGATAAAACAGCACACAACCCTAACCTGATTATGGAAAGATGGAGACAGAAGATGCCACAACTGCTGTTTGTTTTTATGTGTTTCTGTTTGTTAGGGGAACGGAAAACACGGAGTAGAGAAAATATTTATGTGTAGGCGTTCTACCCTTGTTTAACCTCAGGTCTGCAGACTATTCACGGAGAAGCTAACATTGGAATCGATAGGCTTGTATTAAAGTGCACAATGATGGACAATGTGAAAACGAAGTCCATGTTCAAGACTAATTATTGCCCCCCCCCC
>NW_017307570.1:249612-270104 GCF_000935625.1 Nanorana parkeri
GACAGACAGACAGACAGACAGACAGACAGACAGACAGACAGACAGACAGACAGACAGACAGACAGACAGATAGATAGATAGATAGATAGATAGATAGATACTTCTTGCCTGTCGCCGCTTAGACAAAACCTTTTTCCTCTCTTAGAGTGGGAAATGTTTGGAACCTCTGTCAGGTTCCATGGAGAGAAAGGATGAGAGCACTAAACCATAGGAATTGTTCCCGGTATTCATTTTTCCCAATTATGGGAATATCAAAAGACACATTCCGAGAAACCCTTTTTGTGGGGAAAAAAGAATTCTTATCTGGACCAATCCCTATGGCTTAGTGCTCTCATCCTTCCTCTCCATACAGGTTGAATCTCCCAGGAGTCCTCTTGGAGCTGCTGAATTATATAAATCATTGGATACAGTCAGATCTACCACCAAGCTTTGACTCCATCGCTTCGCCACCCCAATTCAGGAAGGTTTTTTGTTTCTATAAACTCTCTCAGGTTTGTCTTGTTGTCTGTGCCGTCATGTTTAATGAAACCCTCCCCCTTACTTTTATTACTTCCTTTAAAGAGGAACTTTACCCATATCTTTGAAATGACAGCAAAGGCACCTTTACAAATGTTTAGTAATGACAATCTACAAACAGATACCTATAGATACTTGCTGGCTTTGTATTCTTTGCATACCTTGTTTTTCTTTTCCTCCCAATTCTTTTCACAGTGGCCATTTTTACTAAGGTCATATTACTATATCTCCCTTTACTTTCTGGAACTCTGGCACATGTGATTAGAACATGTGACCATGCACATTATCTCAGGAGAGGAAAATGAGATGAGATTTCCCAGCAAAGCTCTGCTGATGTAACCTTCCCAGGATGCAATGCTTGGGCACATTGCATCACCAATGCCCAAGAGGAGCAGGAAGTGGAAAAGCAATAATTGTAAGTAAAAGAAAAATATGTTTAACTAATAAACATATCAGCATGCAGAGTTGTATGCTGAGGTGATTTTTAGTGAAAGGGGGTAAAGGTCTGCTTTAAGGTCACAGAAAGAAAACGGGATGGTACTTCTCTCCAGCAGGGACTCATACATCAATAGAAACATGTCACAAGCCCTAGCCCTTCTAAATCCTATTCAAAACTAGAATTAAAAAGGTTTGTTTTTATTGATTATCTCCTTCCAAATAAGTGAGGCAAACCTATAGATTTATAACATTTGCCTGCACTTTTGCCTATGCAGACACTTTAAATCAAATGTCCGGTCATGTTATTGATCACCATGGCATCCCAGAGCAGCAAATTGTTCAAGACAGGTTAAGCATTTCTGTAATTTGTTAATTAAAGTGAATTGAATAGGTGGCAGGTCAAAGGGGACGTTACATAGAGATAGCTTTGTCGCTGACTGTTTTAGGTCTGTTTTAGGTTTGCAGTGGCAGCTCCCGTATTCTAACGGTGGAAAGTTCAATAAGCAAAAAAGCTATCCTTCAAGAAAACCCACAGTAATATATAAAGGAATCCGAAAATAAAAGTTTTGGTTTTAAAATCTCTCAATAGACACATATCTTTTCTTCCTTGGCACTTGTCTTTGAAGAATTGCACAGGAAGCCATTCTGGACCTGTCCTCTTTAAAATACTATTTCTTTGGCTGTCATGTTAACCTAGTGCTGCAGTCATATACTGTACATCCAGATAACTAGTGTTTTCGGAAGGCAGCCAACAGTGGCTACCCCGTCCCCCACATCTCTCAATATAGCGGGAGACCAAGAGCTCCCTCTACTGGTTAATCTATACATCTAAATAATCATTACACTAAGAAAAATAAGGATGAGCGACTATTAAAATTGTGAAAGTCGCACCAAAAATGACTTAAACATATGCAGTGCAAAACTAATGCAATATATAGGTTTACTAAAAATAGACTGGGGAGAATGTATCAAAACTGGAGCAGACAAAATCTAGAGCAGTTTCCCATGGCAACCAATCAGCTTCTCTCTTCAGTTTGCTCAGTTAAGATTTGAAAATGAAAGATAGAAGCTGATTGGTTGCCATGCACAGCTGCTCCAGATTTTGTCTGCTCCAGGTTTGATAAATTCCCCTCACTAGACTTTCCCCTTATAGCTTGTTCAGTGGCATGGCCTTGCATAATTGCAATTTATTGGGGAAAAACATTACACTTATAATGATCGTCTTTGGTTGTTGCCTTCAACTGCTCCCTAATAGACATGTGCAATTCGTTTAGTTCCGAATCAAAATTCGGATACATTTTCCGAAATTCGGACATTCGCACACATCCGAATTTCCAAATACTAATGCATCCGAATGTGTCAGAATCCGAAATTTGGAAATTCAGAAATCCCGTCCCAATTTCATTCAAAAACTAAACTGAATCGGACATGCGACTTTTCTGGCCAATCAGACATGTTTTTCGGTTTAATGCATCAGAATGGGTCTGAACACGAATTTTCGTTACGGCAACATGGGAGCCATATACAGAGGGGTATCCCGAGGTCGGGTGTCATCCGGTCTCTAGACCAGGTGACACCCCGCCGTGTCATCATCTCCCGTGCGCGTGACGTCACCTCGCACATGCGCGATGAAGTAGTACGCGACCATCTGGTTGATGCCTGCCGGCGGCCATCTTGGTGATGGACGCCGGCAGAGAGAAGAGGGGGCGTTCACCCGGCAGGATGAGGTATGCGCCGGGTCCCTTCCTCTCTCCTGACACTGTCGGGCTCTCGGTCCATGACCGAGTACCTGACTTTTTAGAGGGGGGTGACACCAAAGTGACTGTCAATGGTTACACCCGGGTGCGGGCTGCACCCCCGGCACCCCCCTTGTGACGCCGCTGCATATACAGTACATACATATAATACTAAAGCTGAGGTTCCTAGACCCGAATGGCATTCCGGATCCGAATTTTCAAATGCAATTCAGAAATTAGGATCCCGAATGCCATTTGGGTCTGGGAGCCTCAGCTTTAGTAATATATGTATATGGCTCCCAGACCCGAATGGCACTCGGGAGCTCCCAAATGCAATTTGGAAATTCGGAACCCGAATGCTATTCGGGTTTGGGAGCCATATACATATATTACTAAAGCTGAAGCTTCCAGACTCGAATGGCATTTAGAAATTCGGATCCCGAATGCCATTGGGGTCTAGCAGATTCAGCTTTAGTAATATATGTATATGGTTTTCTGTTTTACTCGCAAAGAATATTTGTAAACTCATCTGAAACTAACGTAAAATCGTATTTCGTCCGAATCCAAAACCGGAACCAAATTCAATTCCGAAATACTGAAATATCCGAACCAAACCGATTTTTTTCCGCAGCTTACATGTCTACTCCCTAAGTTCTGTATCCAGAACAATTTACCTTTGTCCTTTTACATGAACTACATACAGGCATTTTTGCAATAAATAACTGATATAAAAATGACTGTTAGCATTGATCGTCTGCCACCGAAGCCTGTGTCTTGGATCACTAGTCTTATTCCCCAGCTGACCTAAAGGAGAGGAAGCGCTTAAGTTCCATTGCTTCGTTATTCACAGTTACATGAATACACCGACTCAGAACACAGTGGTGGTTCCCACGAGACCTCAGCACTACCTGTACTACCGTGCGGAAGGCCGTTACCGATTCATAAATCCTAATCGCGGCAATTGATTTTTTAGGAAATTCAAGGATGTGTTTAAGGTCATTATCACCCTGAAATACCTATTAACTTTAATAGGGCCTTGCAGCGGCTAATGGCCCACACAACTAATTCGACTCTTTGGCTTATTTATTTTGCAATAAAGCCTTTCCGCTGCATTGCTGGTGAAGGTTATCTACTATTTCTCCATTGTTGTTCTTTTCATAAATCATTTTTTTTTATTGGTAACAATGTAAAAGGCACATTTACAGCATATAACCGATTTGCTGTGCAGTTATTTATAAATGTGATTGCCTATTAGGACAGCACATAATAGGGAAGCATACTTAATCCTTATTAGGCCGAAGATGTCACAAAGGGTCAACATTCTTGCCCCCATAACCTCATGCAATGTCAAAAGTATGATTATCATTGTATCCACATGGGTTGGGATGGGCATCTTGTATTCCCTTTTAAGCACATTCTTCCAGTTTGGGGGCCAGCTGCCACTTTGCCAGCTACTAAGTGGTTCTTTGGTGTGTTCTTTATCAGTTCACCATTACGCTGGGTGCAGCGAATGTTCACTGGGCAGAGTGAAATTTAAGATTCACTGGTGAAGTCGATTATTTATTGTCCGCTCATTTTTTTAAATGTGTTTCTTTGGTAGAAGGGCTGGACAAAGCCCAAAATCCAGGTAGCCAATGTTCCTTAAAAACTGCAGCTGGCGCCTAACTTTTAAGGCTTTTTCTACTTGTCAGTGGAGCTGGCTTCTATAGAATATCCTATTGGCTCCTGAATTGGACAGACTGGCTGCGGAATTCCATATTAATTTGTCCACCCCTGGCATAATGACCACTTTAACATATGTTTGGATTGAACCATCTTGATCCACAATGACCAAAGTTTGGTCTGAAGTTTCAACCAGACAAAGTCAGCCCCTAGGCAGGCAACTACTGTCTCCTTAGAAAGCCCCAGTGCCCAGGATCACCCATCATGCTCTGGGAATCCTTTGTGACATATTAGATGTATAGTTGTAAACCAACAATTGTATATGTATAGTAAAACAGTTAAAAACCACAGCCTAAAACCAGAATCAAAAATGAAACTGACCCAAAACCAGTATAGTTTCTCTTTAAGATATTTAACTTTTTAAAGGTAAAGTCCTTGGGTAATGTGAGGTATGGAACAGATATGAGGGGCCCAGTAAACTTTTCATACTGCGGTTACTTTCATGCAAGGTCAGTACTGTGAAATATTTATAATGACGGCATCTTTGTTTTCAGTAAAGTAATTATAAGTCGTTAGCTGTTGATAATTGCTGCAGTGTCTACGCATTATTTATTTATACAGTATAGGTTATATGATCGATCATATCATTATATATGGAAGCCTCTGTGACCAGCACAGGCTAGATGGATGCATTCACTTCCTTTAATGGTGATTTTTAAAACTTTTACAATTTTAAACTAATTTAAAAACAAAAAAATATTTAATTGTCTTTTAAAACTTTTTTAATGTTAAATCTGTAGGGAAAAGAATAGCATTTTGCAACAAAAGAATAGTAATTTTACCACGTGTGTGGTAAAAACCCTTACATGTATAGATACTTTGTTATACTGTACATGTATATGGAACAGCCATACTTTCTTTTATATACTGTATACATGATGTGCATCTTGCATAGTAGTGCTGCCCATTGATGTTACTTTATTGCTCCTTGCTGGAACCTCAGCTGCTTAATTTGTTTTTAAGTGACAAGTAAAAAGTAAAAGGTTCTTAATATAGCACAGTATCTATAAGTACTTGATCCTCCCCAGATCACCTGATGGTGGGAATCCAGACCAAGATCAGAGTCGTCTTAGTGGTAGCTTTCCTAAATAGGATATGACACTTTTGCTCAGGCACTGAGTCAGTTTGCTGAGTCAGATTTAAAGTTCCTTCTGGAGGGTGGCTACTTTTGTGCCCCATGGTCCCTGTGTATGTTGTAAAGTAGTCACCGCTCCAAGCTGACTCTCGTACAATCTCAAGTTTAATTTACTCATTTGTATTGACATTGTAGTCCATCCCGGGAGTGAGCTTGGAATTTGACTACTTTACAACACACACAGGGACCATGGGGAACAAAAGTAGCCCCCCTCCAGAAGGAAGGACAGTGTCAGCACCAATTCAGAGATATTTTGAGGATCTACAGCCGAGTGATACACAAATAAGATACATTTTTGTTATTAGTTAAGGTACTTGAATGTATTTTTAAGATTAAACTCCTGAGTTTAGTGCCACTTCAACCATGCCTGATAGGTTGGGACCTCATCATGCTTATACCTCAACACACAACAATATCTGCCAGCAGATGACATGGACATGTGTCTTTAGCTGGCCAGACACCAGCAGAATTTAGCTTTTTGTTTCCAGGACAATCAGAAACATTCAGTTCAGTTTTGATTGTAGTGATGAGAAAAAAATGTAGGAGCAGCATGGACAATTTTCCTTGTTCCTTATATGAATAACCAAAATTCTAAGTGCAATTGTGATTTTTGTTCATGAAAAATCATATGTATCATAGGCACAAAAGAAACCTGTTTAATATGTCTGGGATTTCATTCAAGCAGCAGGTCTGGTCAACATTTTTAAAGCCTATGTCGTTTCATCATCGTTTATGTCTAGGGGTATGGTGGAGAGGACTTTTACTTCATTGATCCCCGATCCCCCTGTGGTCAGTGCACAGTTTTTTTCCCCTAGTTCCAGCTTGTGGACTGTCCCTCAGCTTCTTAATGTATAATGCAGCCTCCATTAGACGTGGTGATGTCAGGGGGCCTGCAACTGATGAAGTGTAGGCGGGAAAAGGCTGCAAGTGCCGGTCTTGATGCCAGTAGGAGTGGGGATTAGGTAAGTAAAAGTGCTTTAAATAGGGCCCCTAGACAAAAAACAGCAGTTAACCCTTGGACTTTTGAATAAAATTAGTTGACTCAATGATGGCGAGATCGAATGCTCCAATGAGCGAGTTTGAAGGAATATCTAACAGTGTATAGCCAGCTTAAGTACAGCATACATAAACCAGGAAGGGGACATGAGAAGGGAGAGGTGAACCTGTAGACTGTGGGTGGTAAGTAACTTCTGCAAGATCATTACAGCTTCTGACCACTGTTTGGAAATCCACTACTTTTCAGTAGATTCCTGACTGTGTTCTGCCTCATTCCTCAAAGGCGATTGTGCTGGTCTTGTCCTTTCCCAAGCCTGTAACTGGACAGTGAAAGGTGAACCAGGATATTGCATCCTATTAGCTTGCTCCAGCTGATAGACTTATTCTGCTGCTTCTATCTTCTAATCTGAGCTTTGCTGTACATATACCAGGTCAGATTGCATTAAAAAATACATTTAATGATGTGTTACTGAATGCAGAACTTGTGTTTTATATCTGCTTACAATTCCCGTTTAATGTACATAATGAAAGTGCGCTATGCCAGCTCAGTCTGTTCTCGTTAAACCAGTTAAAAAAAATCCTGTAGTGCTTGTACAAGAAGATATACATCCTCTGCCCTTCAAGTGAGTCCCTCTGTTGGAGTGTCACAGGTGATATGCATGGGTCATTTGTTACTGTGATTTATTAGACCATATTTGTCACTGGCCTGGCCCCGGCTCAAATCCATACCGACATTTTCAAGAAAAATTTCTGCTAACCACTGAAATACCATCTCGTTGGAGCCAATCAATGGACATAGGGGCACATTTATAAAGTGCCGGAATCCAATTCTTTATGGTCTGCTGGCTCTCAGCGCCGTAAATCTGGGAAACGGTACAGGCTTGTGTAATAGATGTAACCCGTCTAATATCATAAAATAATGCAATCATTCCCATCATTACATTCGATCATTTTTGCCCTAACGCTTTGCTTCGTGGAAGCCGCAGGAGGTTTTTGATGGTAAAGGTCATGGCGATGTATAGTGTATTGAAACACTGGAGACTGGAGGTGTTGCCTGCTGGAATTATGCATTATGGTGTGTTTTATAAGAACGGCTGTGGACGCAGAAATTATCTGCTTATTCTCCGCTCGTAAAACCACACATCTGTTATGTCACCGAAATGCCACTTCTTAAAGGTCAAAGCAAGTAGGGGGTTTCCTTGCCTGAATCAAGGCTTCCATCTGTAATAAGCTTCTATGAAAAGAGGGCTTATCGTGCATACCTATAACCCTTTAAGCAGGATAAAAACAACATCAGCAAGCTTGCACAATGGCCTGGTATGTGTATATGGTACCTGGACTAAAGGTTAGTAAATCACCAAAAAAGCTAATATCTAAAGCTAAGTTGAATATGTATGTATTTTTTTTTTATCTGCTGTGATATATTTGCTATATATTGTTTATTATATTGTTCTTCACTCAGCTGTTGTTTTCTGGCCACAACCATATTTGCAAAGTGTAATGCCTGTCATAGGTGATATGTAAACCATGGTCACTGGAATCAGTCTATTCTTTTTGTGACTGAAGACTTTTAATTATTTTTTTTAATTTAAATTTTGTTTTAGCCGCACCCAAAGTAACCCAAAATAAGTTACAGATCCAGAGGCAATCAACAGCTATCTATCTATCTATCTATCTATCTATCTATCTATCTATCTATCTATCTATCTATCTATCTATCTATCTATCTGTTGTAGCGATTGACTGTAGCCAATATGGGCATCAAAGCGCTTTTAAAGTGGAAATCTAGCTTCCCTACCAGATCTTTATCTTAAAAAACACAAAAAACTATCAATACCTTTTCTCTTGCAGTCCTTAGGCCACTCTGGTGACATCATGGGTCCTTCCTTTTCTTCCTTATCAGAAGCATAATGAGCTTGGGTCACATGTGGCCATATTGGGTCAGTGATCCAGCCAGCATCCCACTCCTTTGTTAACATGTAACTGCGGGGCAGAGAATGCCCCAACCTCAGCTGATTGGACTGGCACTGACAGCTATCTTCCAGGTTCGGATGAGTTTAGGTTTGGTCCCAACCTGAGCTCATCTCTAGTCATCAGCTGTTCTTCCTCTTGGAAGATTTTATGTGAGCACCATTCAGTCCTGAAGTACTATACCCTAAGTTGTGCCATGACGTACTCCCAGGAGGAGTTGATGACGGTCTTCATACACAGGAATTGGGTTAAGGGCCTAGTCATGCTTGTCATGAACACATAATAAATGCACTCCCAGGAGGTGTCCATGATGGCTTGGGCTCACAGGAGGTGGGTTAAGGACCTATTCATGTTTGTCATGGATGCACTCCCAGGGGATGCGTCATGTATGCACTCCCAGGGAGTGTATCCATGATGGCCTGTGCTCACAGGAAGTGGGTTTAGGGCTTATTCATGCTTGTCATGAACAGCATAGGCTCATAGGAAGTAGGTTCGGGACCCATTCACTCTTGCATTTTGCATGAGTGAAAAGCATAGATCCAGCCAGATTGATTCTGGTTGAAATTCATTCCAAAAGAGACCAGTGGTGAAGGCCAGAGGAGAAAGCAGGGACAGTGCTGAAGCATGTAGAGGGTCATTAGAGCTTGGAGCTTAGAGCTTGGCACCTTTTTTAAATAAGAAAGGGAGAGAAATCTAATTGAAAAAATGGTGGATATACAATGTAAGCATGGCAGCTAAAGAGTATTAAAATACAGGTTCTTACCATCGGAACCCCTATAAGAAAATTAAGGAAAAGAGGCAGCAGTCCTGCTCACAGTTTGTCTCAAAAGCAGATTTATGTTGCTTCTTCTGTAATTTTTTTTTGTATTTAACCTTTCTGGTGTTGCCCAATTAAAGCACCAAGAGCTTAGGATTGAAACTTTCTGACCTAAACTCAACGACTGTTGCCTGCAACAAGAAAGGAAGCCACTGGGGAAATTATGTGCTTCTCGATTCGAGTGCTTCCTTCATTGGCCATGTGCACTGGAAAGACCCACCAGAGAGTCTTATTCAATGCGCAATGAGTCCTCGGTGTAAAGAAGGGAATTTGGTTCAGCACCGACATCTGCTTTAAAAGTCTCTTTTTTTGTTGTTTATTTTAATTACAAAAATCGGTCCAAGAATGCAATAATGAACATCACATTAAGTGCGATGAAGTAAGGAAAATGATAAATAAACCTAGACTAGAAGATAATTATTGGATGAACATTATGGCTGGCGTGTGATATAAAATGGTAATAATCTCATGTATCTGGTCATGGATGCCACTTGTGAGAGTTAAGTTGTATATATAAAAAAAAAAAGTAGAGCAATGCATTAGTATCAGCCTCAGCATCCAATTAGCATCACTCTGAGCATCCAATTGGTATCACTCCCAGCATCCAATCAGATACATGCTGTCATTTTCTAGCCTGTAATGAACTCAGAATGACAGTCAGATAGATATGAGCACAACATTATTATTATTATTATCTAGAATTTATATAGCACCAACAGTTGGTGCAGTGCTTTACAATAGAAGGAAGACATTACAGTTACAATACAATTCAAGACATTTCATGCACTTTTCTGACTATTCTCTGCGGCTGGTTGTCTCTTGTATTCTTTAAGGGCTTTTACACAATGTTAGCAGTCTTTAACAGGTGTTGCAGTATGTTACTTAATGTGACACTAAACTCAGGAGTTAAATCTTAAAAATGCATACAAGTACCTTAACTATTAACAAAAATGTATCTTATTTGTGTATCACTCGGCTGTATATCCTCAAATCATCTCTGAATTGGTGCTGACACTGTCCTTCCTTCTGGAGGGTGGTAAGTCAGTAATGGGGAAAATATCAGATGCAGACCACAGGCAAAACTGGAGGCTAGTCCTTTGCCATTATCGGGGCACAGCTTCCACAATACCGGTCCTCTTTTATTTTGGATCATTTTGTAGAGCATTTTTCCTGTTTTTCTTCTTATTTAGTGGTTTTTGTTACACATGGAGTTCTCTAGTGATCCTTTATTTAAGTTGTTTTCTTTTTGTAAGCCAGAAAGTTAGTTATTTGGGTGATACTTTTTATTGGCTCCAAACTTGCTCCCGTGATGGACTACAATCTCGATACAAATTAGTAAACTAAAAGTGAGCTTGTAGTCCATCGCAGGAGTGAGCTTGGAGCGGTGGCTACTCTTCAACACACACAGGGACCATGGGGAACAAAAGTAGCCACCCTCCAGAAGGAAGGACAGTGTCAGCACCAATTTAGAGATGATTTGAGGATCTACAGCCGAGTGATACACAAATAAGATACATATTTGTATATCTTATAGATAAGATAAATAAGATACATTGTTGTTAATAGTTAAGGTACTTGAATGCATTTTTAAGGTTTAACACCTGAGTTTAGTGTCACTTTAAACCCCTCTTCTACAATGAATTGTATTAGGGCCCATTTAGATCTATGTATGTGGGTAGAGGTGTGTTTTGTGTAGCATTAGGCAGGAGCAGTATCATGGGTCAATGTGCGTTACCATAAGGAGGACCTTCACGCATATCTTCAAAATAACAACAAAGACACCTTTAGAAATGTTTAGTGATGCCAATCTACAAACACATACTTCTAGATAATTGCTGGATTTTTATTTTTTGCCTACCTTGTTTTTCTCTTCTACCCCAATCTTCTGAGAGTGGTCATTTTAACTAAGAGCACGCTACTCGATCTCTCTTTACTTCCTGGAACTCTGGCACATGTGACTAGGACATGCGACCATGCACATCATCTCAGGGGAGGAAAATGCCTTTCCCTGAGATCTCATGAGATTACAGATGAGATTTCCCAGCTATGCTTTGTGAAGTAACCTTCCCAGGATGCAAAGCTTGGGCACGATTAAATAATTTGTGCCCAAGTGGACCAGGAAGTGGGGAAAAAAGAAACTGTAAGTAAAATAAAAATATGTTTCGGCATGAAAAGCTGTAGCTGATGTGATTTTTAGTCAAGGGGGGTAAAGGTCCACTTTAATGTGTTGATCTGGATTTTGACCGTGCATTTCTAATGTGTTTTATTTATTAGTATTTGGAGTGGATATAGTTAACAGGCATTGCGCTTCTATTATCTATGGCCATGTTTAGGGTGTATATCAAGCCAAAGCATTTTTTTTTTCTTTTTGATGGAGTAAGGGCTTCGTTAGAGAGATGATTTACCCTCACTCAATGTCCTGCTGACAATGGTTTAAAAGGCTAGATTTACTTTGGGGACCATGTTTCATGTTACACCAATATTCAGTGTGTAACATTAAACATGATCGCATCACACCTTCTGTACTACAGCTCAACATCTAAACAATGTAACATCATCATTGCTTCCTGGAAGCAATGCATCATGGGATATGTAGTCTTGATAGATCCAAATTGCGTTACATCAAGCAGCAGGGAAAGAGATGCAAAGCACACTGGGAATCCAGGAAGTTGTTGGAAGTGATGGGAAGACCGAAGGCAGCGCTCACTACATAAAAGGGATTTTTTCAAGTAAGCTTTGATTGCATTATCAAAAATAACTCTACTATGTATTCCTATTACAATGCTGATGTCATCATAGGATAGGACATGATGGGACATTACAACTCCTTCAAGGGAAAATGATTAGAGAGAACTAAAGAGAATGGAAAATAAAGTGAAAAGGTGCATTTTCCCCAATATTTATTTATTACAGGTATTTATATAGTACCAACAACTTACACAGTGCACATTCACATCAGTCTCTGCACTCAAGGATCGTACAATGTAAGGTCCCTATCTCACATACATACAGGGGCAATTAACCTTCCAGCATGTCTTTGAAATGTGGGAGGGAACAGGAGTACCCAGAGAAAACCCACGCAAGCACAGGGAGAACTCATTGCAGAGCATGACCTGACTGGGACTTGAACCAGGGACCCTGAGTGCTGCAAGGCAGCAGTGCTAACCGCAACACCACTGTGCTGCCTGATGTGGCTTATTCTTCTTCTTTATGACCGATATTGACAGCTAGTATTGGCGTTTTTTTCCCCCCCCATTGGCTTCGAGGTGAAATAGACGCAGAGTGACGCCACACTAACACATCTGTTATTAATTGTTAGAATTATACACACTGCGGCAACTAATTGCCTCACATTTTACCACACCGACCAAGTACCCTTTATGTAAATGGTTTCTTTGTCTTGTGTTTATTGCTGTTCAGCATGTAATCCTCTTAATTCTGTTTGCAATGTATTGTCAGCACTTACAAATTCTAAACTAGTTAGAGCTGCAGATTAAATGAGGCTGCAGATGGCAAGTTCTTTTGTTGCACTTAAATCACATTAGAACGTTTTGATAGACGCTTCTGGAAATTAGAGGTGTTTACCAAAACAAAATTTTCATCATGCGAAAAAAAAATGTTGGCCCCTAAGTATGGAACAAACAGAGACCGCGTGTAACACATCAATGGGTAATTAGCATTATACATAAATTCCCCCATAGTAATTCCCCCCACAGTATGTTATACATTTTATTAAATGCTCTATGTATCCTCGATAGCCACAAAGAATATGAATCCAAAATCCCATCTACAGCTCACCGCAGAGCATTGCTTCCTCCCTCCCTCCCCTCAACCCACCCAACCCATGGTTCAGTTTACCTTTATAGAGATACATCAGCACTTGACTCAAGGACAATTCAGCTGCCCAGCAGCTGTTATTCATTGACCATTCTCCCAGATTTCAATACTATCCCGCTTTAACCTCTTCCCTACCTCTTTCCTTTCATTGTTGCACCCGTTTCATACCTACTACTCCTCATTCACTTTAGTGTCTCATACTTCCTCTGCACACCATGCGTTCTCTACCATTGCTTCTCACAATTGTGGCTTCTCTACTTAAACTGTATTTCCTTTATCCCCCCTCTCCACCCCACAATTTATATATTTCTCCTTCTCTCCTACCCTCTCCCTATTACTGCACTCATCACCTCCTGCTCATTCTGAATACACATGCTAGGGTTACCTCCAAGACACTTAAGTTTGTGTGCACCAAATGCCTTTACAGCCTTGTATACTGTGTTAACTTGTAAAGGTAGCAGTGACATCATCGCTGCGGTGTACATAGCCTGTGCAGGGATCAGATCTGTAGGAGGGGCTCCAGCCACTACAGGCTGCCTGCAGAAAACTACAGGAGGGGGTGGAGACCGGACCAGTCACCCAGCACAAGGAGAGATAGAAGCAATGAGTGGTCTTTATTACAGGAAGCTCCAAGTCTCTTACTGGATTACTGCACAGATCTGCAAGAAATACACAAAGCTCACCAAAACTCAAGGAAGAACATACATGCCTCTTGTGTTTAGACAAAATTTGCTTATCCCGGAGTTCCGCTTTAAAGCTTTTTTGAACCTCAGTCAAGTTTTTATTGCTGCCTGTATCCCTGTTGGGGAGATGTCGCCTCTATGTTTATCTTGGTGACCATAATGATGGGAATTGTGAATCTTCACCAGAACAGGACTAGAGGGGAAATGTTCCAGTAGGGACACATGTTGCAGGATAATGTGAGGTCTAGTGTTACAGTTATAGGGAAGGATAGTGTTGGGGTTAGTGTTAGGGTTACTGGGGCAGATAGAGTGTGAGGGTTAGTGTTAGGGTTACAGGAAGAGATAATATTAGGGTTATAGGGAGAGTTAGTATGAAAGATGCCAAAGGGCTTCATTCTCTGTGCCGCGAGCTGTGCCTTGAAAGCTAGGAGCACCAGTCTTCCATAGCGACCAATCAGAATTAACTGATGAAACAGCACAGGAAGGATTCTGATTGTCATTATGGGTTACTTAAACCTTTACTGGATAAGGCCACTGTCAGCTACACGTGCATGCTACTACATCTGTAGGATTTTGCATTGGTAATGCATTCTATACTAACAGATCCCACTTCCGTTTGTCACCTTGAGAATGGTCATCGTCTCCTATCAGCAGACATGAGATTGTTAAATTAATGGAAAAAGATAAAACTTATTATCTTCAACTTTAAAACAGAAAGCCGGCAGAACGCAGCATATTAAGAGCACAGATTAAGCGTCTGAGTGCCTGAGGATGTACTTTAGCTCAGTCCTGGCCTAAACATCACTGTTTTCTTCCTGTCACTCAAAATGGAAAAATCCTTGTTTGAAAAGTAATTTGCAGTTCGCCAAGATAAGGTCTGAAATTTCTTTTAATATTCCTGACATAAAACGAGGGCATAGCTCTTTGTGTATAGGAAGAAGAGAAGCATGTTTTCATATTTCAATATGCATTGTTTGAGTTTTTCACCCAGCACGGAGAAAATGCTCAATGCTTGTACGTTGCTTTGCATAATAAACAGAGGCTTACATTACAATGAATGCTGGTACAACCATGACATGATCATATGGAAAAGTGTTTCAGGAACTCTGTGTGCATGCATTCACTCAGGAGGCCAGGTGGTCACTTGTTTCACAGTCAGCCATTTGGAACGTGGTTGGTTTGCCAATCATTATTTGCAGTCTAATCCTACAGATGCTTCTCCATCAGCTTCCACTGCTTAGGATTCCTCTGGTGCCCTTCCTGGATCTTGCTGCTCTTCTGATCGCCTTCTAGTTCCTCCTACCCTGCGGATTCCTCTCCAGATTCCACATGTTTCCTTTTATCTTGAGAAATAAATGGAATAAAAATAACTTTGCTTGGAGAACCTTTGGAGTGCTGGTGACTTACTGTTTTGTACATATCCAAGCACATTTATAATTAAGCAGACATCATGATTGATTGAGTTCCCTTTTTCATGGCAACTTGCTCCACTCTCAAGAGTTGCTGATGTTCCTGATTATGCTTTTGTCTCACCCTCTGGCACCATCTCTGCCCAGGTAGATACAACCCTTGGACTGACCATGGCTTCAAACATGCCTAACAACTGTTTTTAAGCTATGATCTCTAAAGCAAGCTGTCATTTTTTTGCCACTTAGTGCCCATCATAAGATTCCAACCCTACCACTTGGGGTTGTGGTGGAGATCAGGTACTTCAAGAACCTACACCTTGAAGAGAGCCAATGTGCAGGATTCATCAACTTGGCTTGCCTGTTCGATTCCAAACTCTCGTCCGGGATACTTATAGGTGTCACAATTTGTACTGTCTTGACTTCACTTTGGTGGAGCAGTCCTGATTTTTAGAGCCAAACAAAAAGGTGGAGTTTACCAAGGTGGGTTTGAACACATGGATAGATCATAGGCAGAGAAGAAAAAAACTAAAAACTAAACATAGATGTTTACCAAGTTCTCATAAATATTCTTTGGCTGTAACACTGACTTTATTTATCATGAGGTCATTTTTCTCTGATCTTAATTCCTTGTAATTCCTCTTCTACAGTTTTCTATTGTTAAAAAAAAAAAATCAATTTTTAAAGTTATAAATGTTAAAAACAAATTGTAAGAAAATCAGTTACCTTTTTTTTTAGGCCTATTCCTTTTGAAACGCCAGCTAAGTTTGGATCTACAAAAATTACCCCAAATCAGGGGGATAAAGATCAGATATTTGCACAGATCATTCTGTTCATCTGCAGTAGAACTATAAGCCAAATCAAAGTGACAGTTGCAGTTAGGACTATAATACTGCAGGAGGGGATTACAATGGTCACCTTTTATTTATATGGTTTAAACCTTTTTTCCAGTAGAGAAAAAGGTGAGTCGAGATTTTCTTTATCCGGACAAATGGTTCTTTCAGTCTTCAGCATTAGGCAGCAATATTGAAGTCTGGTGTCTAAAAGCAGGTCCATAGTCCCTGCTGATACAAGTCCTATTCCTATACCCCTTTGTCTGTAGTAGGAAAGAAATAAAAGCCTGGTGTCTTATAGCAGCCCCCCAGTCTCTTCTGGGACCAGTCCTGCTCTTACACCCCTGTGTCTGTAGTAGGACAGTAAAGGAGCTTGTTCTCACAGAGCAGAACCCCAATCGATTCTGAGCCCAGTCCCATTCCTACACCTTTGTGTATGTAGTAGGAGAGGTATAGGATCCTGGCATTACAGAACAGACCCCCTGTCCTATTCCTACACCCCTGTGTCTATAGCAAGAGTTGTAGAGGAGCCTGGCATCACAGAGCAGAACCCAAGTCAATTCTGGGCCCAATCCTGTTCCAACAACACTGTGTCTGTAGTAGGAGCGGTCTAGAAACCCAGCACCACGGAGCAGACCCTCAGTGCCTTCTTTGCCCACTCCTGCTCCTACACAGCTATGTCTGATAATATATGTGGTATAGGAGCCTGACACCACAGAGTGGACCTTCTGGGCTCAGTCCTGTTTCTATACCCCTGTGTCTGTAGTAGGACCGGTACAGAAGCCTGGCACCACAGAGCAGGCCTCCAGTGCCTTCTGGGCCCAGTCCTGCTCCTACACAGCTGTGTCTGTAGTAGCAGTAATATAGGAGCTTGGCACCACAGAGCAGGCCTCCAGTGCCTTCTGGGCCCAGTCCTGCTCCTACACAGCTGTGTCTGTAGTAGCAGTAATATAGGAGCTTGGCACCACAGAGCAGAGCCCCAGTGCCTTCTGGACCCTGTCCTGTTCTCACATCCCTGTGTCTGTAATAATTAGGCCACTGGCTAGCTACCTCAGCTTGTTCAGAAATATAATTTGTTGAGAAGAATCCACATGGCCAGCCCCGTGGACTTCATATTATTTGGCCAATTGCTCTTTTCACACATGTGATTCTTTGGATATAGCCGGCAATTATTCCGTTCGGCCTTTCTTCATGATTATGTGAATAACAAATGTTAACATTTCACTTAGAAGCGATTCTTCTGAACAATACCTGAACTGAGCGCTGAAAGGTAAATTGTAGACAAATTACAATGCTCGGGGAATTCGCTCTGTCTTTTTTACTACTCTTCAAGCAGAGCTGAGATAAATCTCATGCATTTAGCCTCCTTTCATCCCTTTCAGCAGATCTTGTGAAGAGAAGAATGGCGTTCTTACAGCCATCTTTCTCTGTTATTGGCCATGTGAAAGGTTGCTTGCCTAAATTATAGGGTATATGGTAGGTATAGTGTGTCTCCTGAGCAACTTACTGGATTACCCCCTCTTACAGAGCTCTGCCAGGTTTTATAAAATAATACCATATATTTTATATATAAGATTTGATATGTATAGATATAAGTGTAAATGCAACATAAATTACAAATCAGATTTAAAGTGACACAAAACTCAGGAGTTAAATCTTAAAAAAAACATTAAAGGACGTTATCTATTAAAAATACTGGACATTATTTGTCTACCATTCATCTGTAGATCATCAAATTATCTCTGAATTGGTGCTGACACTGTCCTTCCTTCTGGAGGGGGGCTACTTTTGTTCCCCATGGTCCCTGTGTGTGTTGTAAAGTAGCCACCAGTCCAAGCTCACTGCCGTGATGGACTACAATCTCACGTTTAATTTACTCATTTGTATTGAGATTGTAGTCCATCACGGGAGTGAGCTTGGAGCGGTGACTACTTTACAACACACATTGACCATGGAGAACCAAAGCAGCCCCCTCCAGAAGGAAGCACAGGGTCGGCACCAATTCAGAGATGATTTGAGGATCTACAGCGATACACAGTGATGAGTGATACACAAATAAGGTCTAGTATTGTGAATAGTTAAGGTACTTTAATGTATTTTTAAGATTTTAGTCACTTTAATAAAAGCTGATTGTACTGTATGGTCAGCCTCCTGTGCTCAACATGTATAAAACACTAGAACAAGGACCCTACTAGTGATATTAGCACTGGGGTAATGCAATTGATTCTCCAATACAGCTGTTGTCTTCATGGTGTTTACCAGGGAGGATGAGTAGGGTGATGTATGGGAATTGATATCGCAGAGAAATTAGGAATTTTCCAATTTTGCCAAAAAAAAAAAAGATTAATTTTCTTCCTTTTAAATTTTGATTTCATTATTTAGAGGGTGTTTTTTTGGGGGTTTTTTTTGGGGGGGAGGGTTGGGGGGGGGCATAGTATAGTTTTATTTAATCATTTAGTGTTCTTTGTATTTATTTTCCTTTTGTTGCATATTTGATTGCTATTTGTGTCCTTTAAAGCTGAACCCCAGGCAGATTAAAAAAGATAAAAATTAATTCAACGCTGTAATCATTAAAACATTATTAAATGTATTTTTTAAATCTAGGCAGTGTTAGTACCTAAATAGTGAGATGAGCCCATCACTGTGCTGCTCCTTTTTCACTGTCCAGGCGCAGGCTGGGGGTTGGTCCGGGATGACCTGGGCTTGGAGGAAGTGGGTTGACTGGAAATCTAGGTAGAAAAAGTACTGTGGGGTAGACATGTGCACTGCCAAAACATTCGTTTAGTTTCGTTTCGTTTTAAATTCGGATTTGTGTTATTTCGTTTTTCAGGATTCGGGTGTGAAAGTCAATTCGGAATTTGTATTCGGACAAAATTCGGTAGCGTTAGTACGAACGTTCGTTTCGTTTTCTGTTCTAATTCGTTTCTTATTCGTTTCGTTCGTTCGTTTGCAGCAAAAGTGACATTTGAGGGGGAAAAAATATTTTTCTCCTTCTCTAATGTCACTTTGCTCCAACGAACAAAACGAATAAGAAACGAATAAGAAACGAATAAGAACAGAAAATGAAACGAACGTTCGTACTAACGCTACCGAATTTCGGATATGGAAATTCGGATTCGTTTGCATTCGTTATGTCTGTAATTCGGAATTCGGATACATCCGAATGTCTGAATTTCCGAAAATTCGTCCGAATTTCGATTCGGAACGAAACGAATCGCACATGTCTAATGTGGGGTAATTCTCTGGGTTACCGGTGAAAAGGCTGTGTTTTTATTTTATCTTTCAATGGTGTACTAATTAGGGATGCACCCAAATACTGATACAGAGTATTTGGGCGAGTACTCACCCAAATGCTTCCGATACTTATCCCGAAACCGGAACCTCCAGTATCAGGAAGCTGGGTTTGCGAGCCATTACACGATACCCGGGTTCCTGCTTGGCCAGGAAACCGGCTCCATGATCCCTCATCACTTGGTGAGGAGGGAGCATGGAGCTGGCTTCCCAGACAATCAGGAAGCCGGGGGTAATATCATTACCTGCCCCCCATGGGTCATGTCATTACCTGCCCCCGGCTTCCTGATCGGTTGGGAAGCTGGCCAATCAGGAAGCCGGGCGACGAGTCATTACACACCCCCCGGCTTCCTAATTGGCCAAAAAGCTGGCTCCATGCTTCCTTATCACCTGGTGACGAGGGAGCATAGAGAGATGGCTTCCCGTCCTATCAGGAAGCCGGGCGGCGTGTAATGACTTACTGCCTGGCTTACTAATTGGCCAGAAAGCCGGCTCAATGCTTCCTCGTCACCTGGTGATGAGGGAGCATAGAGTTGGCTTCCCGTCTAATCAGGAAGCCGGGCAGCCAGTCATTAGATGCTGTACCATTTTCCCGGTACCAGCGAGTACAGGGAAAAAAATATCGGTACTTGTACTCAATACCGAAAAGCCGTTATCGGTACATCCCTCGTATTAATATATAATTTGTTATTTTTGTTCTCAAATATGTAATGACAAATCAAAAAAACTTTATAGGGAAAAAACATATAATGGCCACATTTTATGCATACTGTATAAGCGCTTCTGGAGTTTTTTTTTTATTCAGCCACTGGATGACTCACTTCATGAAAAATAAACAAAAAGCTTCTAGGTATTCCACACAGACCTTGATTGCTGTGTTCAGTCTAGTCATCTCACCCCTATATTTACCTAGGTGGAAAAGGCACGATAACCTTCTTACTGTCATTCAAATAAATGACCATTAATCACTAATAGCGGTGACAATTTATTGGGCCGACCCATTAATCATCGATTTTCTGACATAATTGTTTCCTTCCATCGACGTCCTGCTGGGAAAGCTCTTAAAATGTTCACTTTGTCAGTTGGTTAGAAAAGAAAATAATGAACTTAT
>NW_017307570.1:270129-270654 GCF_000935625.1 Nanorana parkeri
CCCAAAAAGAAGCTTTTTGAAAAAATTATTAAGTACAGTAGATTCCGCTGATTGGCGCTGAGGTTTTCAGAGAGATGGGAGGTGGTACTGGAAAAATTGTTTTATTGGAAGTTTATTATAAACTTTGAAATGGCTCTTCCACAAAGCCCATGGAGGAATAAAGGCAGTGAAATGTTTGTGGATGTTTACACTGGCAGAAATTGTTGCGTAATCCAAACTGTACTAAACGCTCCCCGTGTCCGGGCACAAAAAGATCACAGTGGATAATAAAGAAACTATCGGGAAGGCTAATTCAAGTGGATTGAATGTTGGCTGGATATGAAACAATTGTTTGTTGGTCCCTTCACCCCTCATTGATTGCATTCAGTAGGCACACCCTATAATAAAACAATTACGATTCAAACTGAGCATGTGATGAGTAAATCTATAGGTAAATCTATTCAATGAAAACGGGGTCCAATGACACAGGCAGCTACAGTTATATGCAAATCTAGACTTTTCCTTTAAAAATCCAGCCACTAATAG
>NW_017307570.1:270718-280986 GCF_000935625.1 Nanorana parkeri
ATCCATTCACAGGAGCTGTGAATGATAAAACTACAGCACCGCACTACCGTGCTGCTACACCAAATCTGTGATCTATTGAATACCTTCTCCAGCTCTATATCCGTAGATCACTATCTCCATACAGACCTAACGCTGGGAAATAGTCTGCAGGAACCTATGCATTGTACCTGCAGTGCACTGATCGTGGTTGTAATGCTTTCCTTGTAGGCTCCAAGCAAAAAATAAATGCACATTTTAATTTTTTATTGGGTGCATTTATGAATTTTTTACAAAAAAGTTAAATATGCTTTTAAGCTATAGTTCCCTATTAAAGTGTATGTAATTATTCGCCCACTGAGGCAGCCAGGAGAGAAGGGTCGGGGGGGGTCAGATTCCCGCCAATACATCAGCGCATCCCAGGTTTCTTTCATCCCCGCTGGACGCTGCTCTGTGTCCCAGCGGGGAGGAGAGAAAGTGACAGCCGGCCGAGCGCTGCGGGAGGAGAGTGCTGTGAGCGGCCGGTGTCTCTCCTCCCACACCACTCAGCCGCCTATCACAGTGCGGCAGAGCGGTGTGGGGGCGGAGACAGCCCACGCTGTCACAGGGGGCTGAGCTCTCCTCCCGCACCACTCGCTCAGGCTCCTGTGACAGTGTGTGTCAGAGAGGAGAGCGGTAAAAACACTCAGTGATCGGTGAGTGTTTGTACATAATTGAGGACATGGTATGTTGACTATATCCCCAATTATGAATGAATGGGAAGTGATCTACATCACCTCCTGTTCATTCATGACTGTGGTTATAGTAAACATAGAATGTTCTCATAGTTACATAGTTAGTCAGGTTGAAAAAAGACACAAGTCCATCGAGTTCAACCTATAGAGATACGGAGAGAAAAAAAAAAGAAAAGCCCAAACAGAACGCTATACCCACAATTACCCAATGTTGATCCAGGGGAAGGCAAAAAAAACCCTATAAAGCATGGTTCAATTTGCTCCAACAAGGGGAAGAAATCCTTCCTGATCCCATAAGGCAATCGGATATTCCCTGGATCAACAATCCCTGATGCCTAATATACCTATAATAACTCAATATCCAGTAATATTCTGTGCATTTAGGAATACATTCAGATGTTTTTTAAAACAATTAACCGAGCTAGCTAGAACTAGCTCCTGGTGGAGTCTATTCCACATTTTCACAGCTCTAACTGTGAAGAATCCTTTGCGTATGCGTCCTCCAGACGCAAAGAGTGCCCCCTTGTCCTTTGCAGTGACCTTAACGTGAATAATTTGGCACCGAGCTCTTTATATTGACCATTTATGTATTTATACATGGTGATCATGTCCCCCCTTAATCGCCTCTTCTCCAGAGAGAACACATTCAGGTCAGCTAATCGTTCCTCATAGCTGAGCTCCTTCATGCCTCTTATGAGTTTAGTCGCTCTTCGCTGCACTTTCTCCAGTTCCACAACATCCTTTTTGTGAACTGGTGCCCAAAACTGAACTGCATATTCCAGATGAGGTCTTACTAATGCTTTGTACAGGGGCAGGATGATGTCTCTATCTCTGGATTCTATACCTCTTTTAATACAAGAAAGTATTTTGCTGCTTTAGAAACTGCAGCTTGACATTGCATGCTATTATTGAGTCTATGATCTACCAGAACACCCAGATCTTTCTCCATCATTGACTCCCCCAAACATACTCCCCCTAGAGTATAGGACGCATGCATGTTTTTAGTCCCCAAGTGCAGAACTTTACATTTATCAACATTAAACCTCATTTGCTAAATAGTTGCCCAATCACACAGAGCATTCAGATCTGCTTGTAGGTTGGAGACATCCTGTAAGGACTGTATTCCACTTCATAACTGGGTGTCATCTGCAAACACAGAAATAGTACTTTAATCCCCAATTCTATGTTATTTATAAATAGGTTAAACAGTAAGGGGCCCAACACTGAACCTTGGGGGACACCACTGACATCCTCAGACCATTCAGAGTACGAATCATTGATCACCACTCTCTGAATACGGTCTTTAAGACAGTTTTCTACCCAATTACAGATTGAATACTCTATACCTACTGACTTTAACTTATACATTAGCCACATGTGGGGAACTGTGTCAAACGCTTTTGCAAGGTCCAAGTATACTATATCCACAGGCATTCCTCTGTAATGTATTACTCACTTCCTCATAAAAAGAAAGTAGGTTTGTTTGGCAACTTCTGTCTTTGTCCGTGCTGACAGTGACTATCGCTTATGATATTATTTTCAAGCAAAAACAATTGCATTTGATCCTTGATCAAACCTTCAAGTATCTTGCCAACTATTGAGGTTAAACTTACAGGCCTGTAATTACTTGGTAAATACTTTGATCCCTTTTTAAATTTATCAATGAACAGGAACACTCAGAGGATTCCTGTTCATTAATAACAGGGGCTGCAGAAAAAAAGATTGTGTGTGTCTCTGAGGACTTTGTGTTCTCAATCTCTTTTTCTATTTTAAAAGGGAAATATCAGGGTTCTGTTTAAACCCCTAATATTTCCCCAAAGCCCCTAAAAGTAAAGTAAAAAATAAAAATATTTAATAAAAAATGAATTAATAAATAAAAATAAATAAATACATATTTAAAAAATTAAAAAGTTTATAAAAATAAATAAAAATAAAACATTTGAAAATATTAAAATAAAAACATTTTCGGCTTCGGTTTCGGCCTGACAATTTTATTTCGGTTTCGTTTTGGTTTTTAAATTTCTATTTTGGTGCACATCTAGTTGTCACCCTAGGACAGGAAGTGTGTTACTGGCAGGATCACCAGGTGAAAATAAAGAAAAAAAAAAAGCCTGAAAAAAGAAAACTAATGCAGCCACCATATCTAAGGACTGGTATGCTGCAAATATCAACATTTAGATATGCTTTAAATCTCTGTATAGAAGCACATTTGGGCCTGTATTTCAATTCAGCTATTTCAAGATATGATCAAATCAAATCCATGCTCACCATGGCATCTAGCAATATTGCGTTAAATCGTATTGTACACGTTGTTTTTTGTTTTTGGCTTCTGTCGTATGTGGCCAATATCTATTCTTCACTGTGGTAATTCTGATGACTCTGCTTCTTAGGGAGTACTATAATAAAGTTCAGAGTAGCCGTTTGTGCTGCGGCATGATGAAAACGTCTATAACGGACGCTGAGCACTTATTGAATTACAGCCCGGGTCTGGTGTTCCGTGGCCATCTTTTATTTTCTCAACCATTTTGATCCTGTCGGTCGATGGTCATGAATATTACAGGAAGTAATGAAAACAGCTCAAAGGGATTAGTGACCTGCGCAGCATTTACATTTAGTGGTGACTGTTTCATCTTCGTGAAAATAAAAACGTAGAAGGGGATATCTCGCTCTAGCTCATGTATGTGTCTAACCCCTGGAGCATGAGCTGAGTGTGTAACAAGTCTCCCAGCAATCTAATCCAGTCCTGGTGGTGTGTTTCAGCAGTGACGCATATAGAGATTTCAGAAGGTCCCTGCACCTTGGACTCTCACCTTTGGCAGCTTTTATTGCCCTTTATGCCTTCTTGCAATGGTGCCACAAAGCCCTAGAGTCCCTTAATTAAATCCCTTAATTAATTGAATGCAAGCATATTACATTAATGTCTGCATGTCCACTACCTATGGGCTTAGTCCCCTGCCACATTAACTACCCAATTTATTGCAGCTCTGCCCTCGAAAACCAGTGAACCACCTTCGGTTTAGAGACCAGAGTGTAAATCAGTAACAAATAAAGTGATGTACATTTACTAAATTGGTACAAAGAGCTATGTAATGCTTCTGCCTCTGCCCCTCAGTACTAGAAGCAACTAACATTTATATTACATTTTGATTCTGTGTACCTTAAACATTAGATGTGATCTTCTGGGCACGTTCCTCCATTCAGCAAGCCACATCTAATAGGAGGAAAGTAATGAAGAGTACATCATACTACCTCATTTCCAATTCAGATATGTTCCTGCAGTGGGTGTGATGGGGATGTGGGCATTGCCAAGGACAGGTTTTTGTTTGTGACTTGAGACCCAAGCTATGCTCAAACTCAGGTGACACCAATGCCTTGATAATAGCTCTATTGCTGAGAAGTACTGGGGACCATGTGTTTCACAGCTGGGCTGCTGACCAGTGGTCTAAGTCATGAAGCCCATCACAACAAGCAGTTTTAAAGTGACTCTGTTGCTCCCCCTGAGAATTCTTAAGAAGAGTTCATTTATCCTCCAGCAAATTCTTTAGCATTCAGCATTTTTGGGAGTGTTAAATGTGGTCCTTTTCCACTACCCTCTGTGGCTCCTTCCTTCAGCTACTATGTCACTACAGGATTTAACAGTGACGTTGGGGTTGGAGAGACCACAGCGTGCAGAGTCCAGAGCCTCCGTCCCCCAGGTAGATGTTCACATTCTTCTATTGCACAGAGCTCTTCTTTAATATTCTCAGGGGAAGCACCAGAGTAACTTTAATGATGCCAAACACTACAAATGGAGGGGCAGAGGATTATATAAATTACTTTCTCCGGACAGACACTGTGCAACGCATGTCTTTAAACTGAACAATGTAAAGCTGATCTCTGGCCTTACCTTCTGTCTTGCACAGCTGTAGCGGCTCCTCTCATGGACTAACACTGCTTACTCTGATTTCACTTCTCACAGTGTGCATTAGAAGCTGCAGGAAGTCAGAAAGAGCCCTCCTCATTTCCTAGCTGGAGGAAGTCTATCATCATCTCGCCTTTTCCTGCCCAGTCTAACTGCCCTTAACCGCACCATTTTCATGAATGCTCAACATCACACGTGGGTGTCCTCCAGGGCAGTCGGCATGAAAATGCAGTCTACCAAGTATTTCCCACGTCTTTACACTGACATCCACCTATCAGGACATTTTTATATTTGCATAACTCTTCCAAAGAGCTAGCTCACTGCTTGCATCAGGTCTGAGGGCTCTTGAGTGGAGTACTGAGGCAAGGTGCTGTGATGTACAGCCCCTTCCGCCATCCATAATGTGCCTACAATGCTTAGAGAAGCACAGAGACTCAGCGATGATAAGGCCTAAAATAATGTAATGACAACAGGTTAGATTCAGACTGGATTCACGCTGTTTAGTGTGCATGTAGTATGTGGGGTATTGCACATGCGTAATTGTAAAACAGACCCATATAGCTTACTTTTCCCTTTCACACTAAACTGCATCAAATAGATGTGAACCTGCCACATAAGAAATAATGGGATTTCTACTTGCAATGCATCTTCATGCAGCAAAATGCAAGTCAATGGGCCAAAGGGCCCTCAAACACTTAAATTTGCATGTTGATGAGGTTGAGGGAGGAACCAGAAAAGGTCAAATACAAGCAGATTAAACTTCCGCTTTAATTTATTGCTTCAAATGGGCAAGAGGAAACCTTGGGGGCAGTCGCTTAATAGGACAGTTACCCGTTAAAATTACAGGTTGTCGAGGGCAGAAAAGGGGCTTTGACAGCTGATGCAGCCTCAGTTTCAATCATGCATGCTGTTGCTCTATTTACCAGTAATGTTTTATTTGTCCGCTCACTCTATAGAGCATCAGAAGTGGCCTCTCTGACCCCCTTTACATGCAGAGGAGAATATAAATAAAGTGGTGGTGACCCAACATGATTTGCAATAGCACAACGAGCCCTATTATAATTTCCTAGCCAGCAGTTTCCCTCACTGGGACTGACTAGGGGAACCTGAAATAGTTTCCTATACATCTATGCTGTGTTGGAACATCAGGGTCTTTATAATAAATGCTGCAAACCCAGCCAAAGATACACAAAGTTATGAAAGTAAACTTTTAGGCCTCGTTCAGGCGGGAATGTGTACAGGGGTGGTAAAACTGCACGTCAACCACGTGGTTTTCTGCCCCCTCATCACCCGTGTGAATGAGGCCTTAATCCACAGGGATCTTCACCCACCAAAGTTAGGCCAAACCAATTTCCAGTACAAATTTATCCATCTCATACCAAAATAAAGTAATGTAAACACCTCCTGACGCACTCATGGAAATCGCTTTTAATGATATAAACCTTTTTACTCTGTATATTACCCACCAGCTGTAATTCTACTGCTCCTATTTAGAAAGCAGTGCTAATGATTGCACAAATATTCTATCTAATGGCAATTAAATAGCACTGACATTAACACCGGATGTGTGACCTGTCTGATTAACACTATTTTACACTTGCAGTGTATATATTACCATACACTTTTGTGTAAGCGCCGTGCTTCGCTGGCGTGTATTTTGAAAGCTTGTGAATATATGGGAGTCAATCGTTGTCATTTGTTGTTTTTCACAAGTTCACAGCTTCCTGCTCTAGGATGGCTGTTCGTTGATCATATCTGTAGCTATATAACAAAATAATAAATAATTAAAGGATTCACTAATGGCGGTTTGAGAAATGGCGGTTCAAGTATCCCAGACAGTACATAGATGGTTGGGGTCTACGTGCCATGCTGGTGTCACCCATCATTGATGACCAGTTTTCTATTTATCACCAAACAAACTTTGTATCAGTTCAGGACACAATTACACTAATACCAAATTATAAAAGAAAGAGTATTGAACCGTGTTAGCCACCAATTAGTGGTGGTGCTAGCCACCAAATCTCGCTCCAAATCTCCAGAGACTAGGAGTCAGAGGTTACAGTGTCTTAGATCTCACACTGCAGTTATACAGCTGTAGGCACACTCACATACCTTTGCACAGCTGCACTTTCAGCACAATTGCACAGAATGAATGAAGCAGAAGCAGGGAGGAGCACGCAGAGCAGATTCTCGATTGAGCTGCCGGAGTTTCGGCTCAGCCGATCCAACATCTGGTCCTTCTGCACTTCAGCTAAGCCAAACATGCAGAGCATGTGCAAAGCGAAGTGAAATCAGCCATACTGAGCCCAAGTGAATAGCCGAACGTAGTTCGGCTCACTTCACTTTGGCTGGGTTATTCACTCGGCTGCCTTTGGCAGCTTTGTGAATAACCCCTTAAAAGTTTTACTTTCCTGCAGAATCAGCTGGTCCCCTGAACTCTGGCCCTGATATCCTGTTTTGGGGTGGCTCCTTTACCTTGCAGGGTCCTATGGAGCCACCTTTGTGTGCGCCAGTAGGCTGTGTGTGTCTCCACAAACACACAGGCACAGCAAGACAAGACTCTCCCCTGCGTCTCCCTCCTTCCTTCTCCAAACTTGTAGATGGGAGGCTGCTGGAGACTGCTCTGTTGCTTGTAAAATGGAAGTGGACAGGAAGTTCAGGGAAGCCAAGCTGAGAGAGTTGTGAGCAGTGTTTAGGCAAAAGATAAAGAAATAATTTGCTGGGCAATGTATATTTGTTCTGGATTTATGACAAGGGTGTTTCAGAGGAAGCCAATCCAACCAGCCACCCCACTTAAACTTGCTGAGACCCCCACCCATCACACATTTTCCACAAAAAGAAAAGTGGTTGAACCAATTGACCAACACTTAAAGGACGCCACACCTCGGATGGGTCCCCAACGTTATTCCAATAAACCAGACATCCAGTACACCTTCAAGGACCCCGAACTGCCAATAGACTACCGTGACAAACCAATAGATATAAAACCAACAACAGAAGGAAACGACAAGGGCAGGCGGGAGGGAAAAACGCTCGTCTGGCTGCTCCTTCTTCAACTGAAAAATTCCCCCCACCTCCGCTTGGATCGCCTTTTAAGAGGTCCTGCCTTGACCAAACTTCCAGCCAATAAGATAAGCAACATCTCCTACCCCTTTTTCTTTCATCTAAGGTTCTAACCCCTCTCTACCTGTCTCCCCTTCTCCCCCTGTCATGCTGAGTTTACTACTTTAAGGCCCACCTGCGTGCTGCTGCATTTATTTGTTACGGTATCGTAAAAGGGTTAAATATCGATAACATACCAGATATAATTTGTGATGAAATGTCTGATTTCTGTGGCGGAATTACAAAAAAACAAGACTTGGGGTAGCAGTCTGTTTTTCCATGACATCAGATATGGGCCATATCTTGGTTTGTGTATAATTAATGGCAGCAAGCTGCGATCCCAGCACAACATAAGCTGTATTACCAGGAGCAGAAGGTAAGAGAGAAACGGTGATTGCTCAGCAATTTACTCCGGAGAATGAGACGGAAAGTCATTGTAAATTAATGCTTAGGAGTGCTTGATGTTGTCTGCTACATGTCATAAATCTTTCCTGAAATATGAAAGGGGGACTTCAGGCTCGCTCGGGGAATACCAGACTGTACATTTTTTAAAAGACTGTTTTTAAAACTCAGCATCCTCATTTGCGCTGAAGAGAGGGGCCATTTTCTTTAATGGAATGAGGCGCTCTCTAATGAGTCTTTCAGAAATGTGAATTCGGCATAGAAGGCCATGCATTGCATATGGAATATGGAGAATCAATGTGTGGTTGCGGTATCGTTTCACTGACGAGACGAGATGTGTCACCCCAAGACTGAACTCAATGCTGTGTGGCCCCCCTCCATTATTTGATGGGTATCTAGTCTCAAAAACTAAATAAAAATCTGTATTTCTATATTGAATTTCCATACGTTCTATCCAGCTCCTAATAACCAGATCCATCTAGAAGTTTGTAAACCTACTTACTGAAGATGCCCATAGGATGCACTTCTTAAATGCACTGACACCATTTCACTTAGCCCTGGGAATATATCACTTCTGCCTTCTGAACTACAACTCAACGTCTGAACAATGTAACATTGTCTTGCTTGCTGGAAGCAATGCATGATGGTATATGTAGTCTTAAAAAATGGAGATTACATCACATCAAGCAGCAGGGAAAGAGATGCAAAGCACACTGAATTTGATCCAGGAAGTTGGTGAAAGTGATGGGCAGACAGAAGGCAACACTACATAAAAGGGAAGTAAGCTTTGATTGCATTATTGGAAACAAGTCTAGTATGTATTCCTATTACAATGATGATGTTAAAGGAGGAGACAGGCTTCAGAGACTGCTGTCACAGCTGGCCGGCTCAGAGGACTGGGTGAGTATAACTTTGTTATTTTCAGCCGTAAACCAAAACGAGCAGTTAACCCTTTGCAGTGAGGCGGTAGCCCCACTGCAAAGGTTAATTCAAAATTTACCCAGTGTTCTTCTTTAACTTCCTTCCTAACTACAGCAATGGTCCTCTTCATTCCTGTGGATGAGCCATGCTTATGGTGGCCTCAGGAGTATGTAATGTGTGATATCTGTAGGGTCATATCCAACTCTTGGCAAATCTATGTAATGTAATGTACAGCACAGCATACAGAGTGCAGGGTCAGGTTAAGTCGCCTAATGTTCTTTACATTTCTGCTCATCGGTCACTTCCCTAATGACCTGTTTTGTTCCTGTGCTGCTGCTCTTCTTCTCTCCTCTGACCGGAACTATGCTGTCACTGTCGGGCAGAAAATCTATTTTCCCAACAGTGCCAGCAGAATTACAATGCTAGGTGCTGGAGTGCTGCCGTTATTGAAATTGTCCTACAGATTCCAAAATGTTGAGACTTGGGAGAGTTTGCAACTATGCATGGTGTTATTGAATTCCTTAAAGGAGAGCTATGAGGTGAGTGCTTTTCACTCATCCTCATAGTTCTGGCCGACCTGTGACAATGAAACTGTCACAGGTCGGCTCAGTAGATCGGGAGGTGAGCGAACACATACCGGCGTTTGTTCACTTCTCGATCCTGTCACGGCTCTCTGCCGTGATAGGGGAGGGACTGGATTCCTCCCTCCCCAGTCCGATCCTCCAGCGCTGACTGACGGAACGGACGGGGGAGGGGGCGGGTACAGCTGGCTCTGCCTCTAGATAGGCAGAGCCAGCTGTCACTCACGCAGCTGGGAGGATCCAGACATAATTGTCGGAATCCGCTTCAGCTGCAGCGTCTCAGTATACCGCGAGCTGCAGCTCGCGGTATACTGAGCTTAGGGTGACGGGAGGACGCTAGTTTGTGTCCTCCCATTACCCTAAGGAGAACTATGGGGAAAAGCCCTAACCCCATAGTTCTCCTATAAGCTATTGTTATTGCGTTCTTTTTGTCTGTCCCTCTCAGAGTCTGACGATGCGGATACACTTCTTGCTGCAACTTCTCACCGAGAAGAATTTCTGAAGGTCTCATCTGCTAATGTCTACCTGCCAGCCTGGGCACATCCCTGTCTAGCGTGATCTAATTTAAAAAAAGCAGTGGATCTGCTCAGCCAGCTGTTCTATCTCGCTAGTGCAAGCTGTCATTATGTATTGATTTAAAGTTTTTTTTCT